>NC_051221.1:31287521-31405021 GCF_015220715.1 Pygocentrus nattereri | reverse complement strand
CCACAGTCAGAGAGTCACAGAGGAAGAGAGAGACAGTCAGAGAGAGAGGGAGAGAAAGAGAGAGAGAGTGAGGGAGACAGAGAGAGAGACAGAGACACAGTTTGTCTACCCATGAGTCACTCTTTCTGTTTACCTACAGACAGCTCCAGCCGTCTGCTTGATTCTTGCCACCATGGCAACTGTCTTGCCGCCAGGGCAACCTTCCCTATGTGGGCTGCCACACTCCACTGAAGGAATTTGGATGGCCAAGGAAATACACCTTTCTGTATGGTTCCTCCCAAAATGCTGTGGTCTGAACAGCAAAGGTAACCTCTCTCTCTGGAACAGGTTGGGGGAAGATTATATGCTGAGAAACGGAATGGTAAACGGCCTCTGTTGTAAAAAAAAAAAAAAAATTGGCTTCTTAACAAAGGTATTAATTTCAGTCCTGAACAAGGTGGATCTGCACCATGCATACACATTCACAACCATGTACACATATACAAATGCACAGGGTGACTTGAGGCAGAAGCCTTGAGAAGGGAACTCTCAATTATATATCAGTTATACATTCCACAACAAACTGACTCTTTACGCACATATGACACAGTCCTAGCAGAGCTGAGGTATCTAAAAAAAGGCTCGTCTCTCAAGACCATGACCTGATCATAGTTTAGTGTGATGCCTTCATAACATTCACTGCCATGTTTATGGGAATTTTTGACCATTCTTCCAGAAGCGCATTTGTGAGGTCAGACACTGATGTTGGACGAGAAGGCCTGGCTCACAGTCTCCACTCTATTTCATCCCAAAGGTGTTCTATCGGGTTGAGGTCAGGACTCTGTGCAGGCCAGTCAAGTTCTTCAACTCCAAACTCGCTCATCCATGTCTTTATGGACCTTGCTTTGTGCACTGGTGCGCAGTCATGTTGGAACAGGAAGGAGCCATTACCAAACTGTTCCCACAAAGTTAGGAGCATGAAATTGTCCAGCATTAAGTGCTCCTTTCTCTGGAACTAAGGGGCTGAGCCCAACTCCTGAAAAACAATCTCACACCAAAACCCCCACTCCACCAAACTTTACACTTGGCACAATGCAGTCAGACAAGTACCGTTCTCCTGGCGACCGCCAAATCCAGACTCGTCCATCGGATTGACAGACAGAGAAGTGTGATTCATCACTCCAGAGAACACATCTCCACTGCTCTAGAGTCCAGTGGCGGCACTTTACACCACTGCATTCGACGCTTTGCATTGTACTTGGTGATGTAAGGCTTGGATGCAGCTGCTCGACCATGGAAACCCATTCCATGAAGCTCTCTATGCGCTGTTCCTGAGCTAATCTGAAGGCCATATGAAGTTTAGCGGTCTGTAGCAGTTGCCGACCTCTGCACACTATGCGCGTCAGCATCCGCTGACCTTGCTCTGTCATTTTCCATGGCCTACCACTTCGTGGCTGAGTTGTTGTCATTCTCAATCGCTTACACTTTGTTATACCACTCACAGTTGACTGCAGAATATGTGACACAGGTGGCATCCTGTCACGGTACCACGCTGGAATTCTCTGAGCTCCTAAGAGTGACCCATTCTTTCACCAATGTTTGTAGAAGCAGTCTGCATGCCTAGGTTCCTGGTTTTATACACCTGTAGCCATGAAAGTAATTGAAACACCTGAATTAAATTATTTGGATAGGTGAGTGAATACTTTTGGCAATATAGTGTATGTTGGTACATCATCCTCTGAGGGTACAAATAGCTCATGTAAGACTCATCATCATCCAATATCAAACAATGTATAAGAGGCAACGTCTTTTATTTTGGCCACTGTTAACGTGTAACCCTAAATCGGCCACTGTTAATATGTAACCCTAATTCTGCATGTATATACATAGATAAACAAATATAGCAATTTAAGCTAACTAGCTCAACCAAATCCCTTAAATGAATGGAAGCATTACTCCTCCATGTCAGCCCTGGTGTATTTGTGATTATTTTCATGATATAGTATAATCTCCAGCCACATAAATCAGTTTTTCGTCTTATTATCTTACAATGCACCAAACCAAAAATCCTTTATTATATAACAATCCTTTATAAAGAAACCTTTACTTTGTTAATATTCTATACTTCTCTAATGTACCTGTACATCATATATGTCTCAAGGATGCCCTGAATACTAACTGCACTTTTATCCACAAAACACTGGCACGATGCGAAGTGCCATCACTCCTGTAAAGCAAAACAGAGCTTTGTTTTGCTCCACCAGCATTACTGATTAGTACACCCCCTTAAATTAAACCCCATAGATGCTACACAAGAGCAACCAGTGGCTATACAGCTCACAAAGACAAAAATATTTTCTCCTAAATGTAACGTTCTGTTGGCGGCACGGTGGCATGGTGGGTAGCGCTGTTGCCTCACAGTAAGGAGGGCCTGGGTTCGATTCCCCGGCCGGGCGGTCCTCTCTGTGTGGAGTTTGCATGTTCTCCCCGTGTCTGCGTGGGTTTCCTCCGGGTTCTCCGGTTTCCTCCCACAGTCCAAAGACATGCAGTCAGGCCAATTGGACATGCTAAACTGCCCCTAGGTGTGAGTGTGTGAGTGACTGTCTGTGTGTGTCTGTCTGTCTGCCCGCCCTGCGATGGACTGGCGACCTGTCCAGGGTGTATCCTGCCTTCCACCTGAAGACTGCTGGGATAGGCTCCAGCATCCCCCCGCGACCCTGACGGAGAAGCGGCTTAGATAATGGATGGATGGATGGGTAATGTTCTGTTTTATTGCATTAAAAAAAGCAAAACTAGGGGAACAATTTGTAGTTTGTAAGGCATGTAGATGTGATATAATGCATTAAGGCTATTTAAATTAACTGACACATGCACACACAGATTTCTGATGGCTTGAAAGTGATACTGTGATCACGGTTTGTATGTATATTGCTGTTGTCGGAAGAAAACCTCATATCTTCAAAATAACTTTACAGGAAAAGGAAAAAGCCTACTCTTTTACCACATTTGATCAAGTTTATTCATTACCCACATTAAAGATAGCACAACACCATATTTTGTTTTCCCACAAGTATATTGAAACTTTCAGTATCAGTCAATACTGATAAAGATCCAATATTTCTTCTTTAAAAACTCAGCTTTAAATGGCCTGTTTTTTTAATTGTTTCACTTAATATTGGCATCTAAAAGCAGGTTAATATGTTCAATAACTACTCAAACACTCAAGCAACTATTTTCCATTCAGTAATTTTGAAACAGCTCACTTTGAGTAGATGTGGGTGCAAATAAAGTGATAGCATGTGACTTTAAGATTAATCATTGGGAAATAAATGAATATCATAAAAGTTCAGTAAGAATTGTGATTATAGAATATTGTCATCTTCTATTTGACCAAGAAACTCTATTTAATCAAGATAGAAAGAACAGAATTGCTAATGTCATACAAACTTTACTGTCTGAGGCCACAAAGTTCAGCCTGATGCCTTCTTCTCTGAAGCACTGGCATGATATCTGCTTGCAGCACCAAGCATGTTCAACTAGCACAGCTCAACATATGCATTTCCACAACAGTCTCATCTATGTTAGGCACAGTAAATGTGTATTGATGTAGGACATCACACCACCCAACACGTTTAAAAGTTCAATTATGTTCATACATGGCAATACCAGTGTCTTTTTATGGTTTACATGAAATGTAACAGGTTTTTAAACCAACGGTAAATGAGATTTCACTGGAGCCTGTCACAACTGTAACTCAGTTAACCATCACATGCCACAGGCTTTGGTATCATATAATAAGTTAATTACCAGTTCCTTCTTGAGTGTATTCAGGTTGGAAAACAAAAATATCTGCAGTGTATCGGGGAGTTCCAGTGCTGGAGTTCAGGCACTTCAAAGACAGAGTAAGAACTCAGTTTGGTATCACAATTCGATGTATGTAGCCATGCCATCTTTTCAACAAGCCAAAACTGGACACCCCTATGTCAATTTCTTTGAGGGTCTCAGGATAGGGAAAGCCAAAAAAAAGACATGAATATAACTAAATTCCCACAATAACAGTTTCATGTATTAATTCAGGCATTAATTAGGTTCATCATTTTGTGAACTGAAAATCAGACAAACAGTCTATTGATTATCAGTCTTACCTGAGATAAGCAGCTGATATGGTGCCTAATTCTGCGACACACTGATGTTAGTTCATGCGATCTTCTGCGATGTGTTTCTTGAGTAAGGCGTTCGACAGACAGGTTTGCTGAGATTGCCACTTCCATTTATGTCGATCTGAAACAGAAATGCCTTCATGCTTAATTCTGAAAGAAAAATGACATATTCTGCATTTTGCAGAAGCTAAATCAATTGAATCTTTGATAATCTAAGCCTTGAATTCTTCATTTTGAAGACACTCTTCATGGAGAGACCAGTTGTTGTGCTTCTTCTTTCTTTTAGATAGATGTTATGATTTGTTGTAGCTCTCTTTATAATTAGTCATTTGCCAATTATGCCAAATGCCACAACTGGCCAAAAATTGCTGGGAGTGGTAAGGTGTGACAAACGAACTGACCAACATTATTTTATTGCTTGTTTGTTTTTTTTGTTTTTTGGAGAGGTCTGCAGTTCTATGAAGTCAATTCAATTAAATGCGCGACAAGGACGATTTTCGAAAACACCTGACCAACACTGCTAAGACACATGCATCATCTACACGATGGAAATCTACAAAACGATGACTCGTCCTCAGAGGGTTACCATAGGTTGGAAACCTGTTGGCAACCACTGATCTGGGATCAGGATCCGTCACACACAAAGAACAGCAGGTATAGACAACATGATTAAGTTCGTACAGAACAAAGACGAAAGCTTGTCAGATACCTTATCATTCGTATGATATGAACTTGCCTGCTGTGAAACCACTGTATTATAAACCTAAAAGTAATTTAGACTATGCTTGGACGGTTGGCAGCGTTGGGTAGCCCCCTAGCTTTGCTAGTTTGCCTGGCTAGGTAAATTCAATAGGAATCGAAGAAGCTCGGTTACTGAAATTACTCAAATACGACACACCACTCTTCGTCGTGACTCAGATTAAATGTAAGAAAACAACAGTAGCTAGCATTATCTCCTCACCTGTTGTGGTTTGAACGTTTGCTAAACCAACGGAGCTCTCTCTGAGTTCTGAATGACTGGATCTGCCTGGCGCTGAACCCTTGAGTTTCCGTTGGGTTTTGAATTTTAAATGACAGCGTTACTGTTGGCGCGAGCTGCTGCAGAGGATGCGCTAATGCGGACCTAATGTCCTTAAATCACGCTTTAGACGTTCCTGGTTTCCAGTTTCCACAGGTTTTAAAACTAGTGCATAAAGTTCTCAAATATATTTGACTTTACTGATGTCAGCGTTTCAGCACACAAGAAGGTTTTTATCCTTTTAACTAGCCCTAACAGGAGGAATAAATAAAAGGTCAATTATACAAAACGTTTATAAACAAAGGGAAAACTATGGACTGTAAATACTTAAATTCCCAGGTATAACCATTCATTTGTACCTTTTTGTATGGGGTAAAAGCTCTTATTTTGGTGTGAACATATTTTGGTTTCAGGTGTCTTTTTGACAAAATCTGGACTGCTGTTTGTTCTCTAGACCTGAAAGCAGACTGGCAGAATTCATTCTTGGGCATGGGTAAGTAGTTCATTGAAGACTTTATATAGATTTTAAACCTGCATATCTTATGTAACATTTAGACCTTTGTGTCTTATATAAACATTTCTTACGTAAAAGACTGTGATCATTTTCACAATGTAACCTATGAAATGTGCCATGGGGGATTGAGAGTAAATGCACAAAAGAGGTGGAGGCTGAGACAGAGAAGGAAAAAACCTAGTGAGCGTATAGAAAGATGAAGTGGAAGGGGGAGTGATGAAACCATGCAGTAAGGCCAAAACATTCAAAAACTTTAAGAAACAAAGAAAGATACAAAGAAAGTATAAAAGGATACTGATGTCAAGAATTCAAAAAATGGACTGTAAACAATTCATAACCGTCGTAACTTCATATAGAGTGACCTCTTGGTAGGGCTATTTGATTAATCAAACTTTATTTTTAATTATGATTTTGTCTTTCAAAAATTAAGAAAACAAGGTCATCAAAATAAAGCAGTTATTGTGCCGCATTCCGTTTTGCAATAATATTCTTGTTTTGTCTTGTGTTATAATTCCAACATACTCCTTTCCTAATTGTTTTTGTTTGTTTTTCAGTTGAATTAAATTTATAGTTCAAGGAAGTTCAAGTTTTTGTTGTTTTTTTCAAGGTTCAGTAAATGCATGATGTTTCCAAAGTCATTGAGTAATTGTGTTAAATGATGATCTCAGCACTGGCCAAAGTATTGATTTTTGAACACAATCGAGCAGCTCTACTCCTTAGGGAAGCGCTAGTTGGGAGTGAACAGGGGTTTTAGGAAAGGCTACAAAAGTCTACCACATAGTAGCACAGCTTCCTGCGCCAGCGATGCTTTTGCAGGGATTTGATTTGAAAAATAAAATAAATAAAACCTCAAAGCTGGTAGCATGGTTTGCAACTTTATTGGAGAAGTACAAATAGAAGTACAAATTTGTACCTTTTCATAACTTATGTTTCAAAATAGAACAATAAGATAAAAAGCCTGGAGATGAGACGGGGTGTGTGGAGTCAATACAACTAAATATAAAACAAAATATAAATTTAATGGATCAATGGTTCAGTTACGTTCACTGACTAAAGGTACTGAGATGTATCCCTGAGGGTACCACCCCAGTGACAGTTTAATACTTTTTCTGAGAGTGTAGGTGTACAAATGCAATAGAATTAATAAAATGCAGATGTTTTAGCTTAGACCATCATAATCTAAAATGTCTGCTCTTCTGGAGTACAATAAATGCAAGTACACCAATAAAAAATAAGAATAAATGAATAAAAATAACAACAGCCCACAAATCCTTTATTGGTGCATGCCTTAAAAAGGGATGCAGATCAGCTAATTGAAAGTTAAAACAACCAGACACCAGAAAAGTTTTTTTTCTCACCACATTACACTCAATTTTTGTATTGTTGCATGTTGAGTTACTTGACATGCTGTTTGAGAAATCTGAGAAATATCTGTGTTACTGTTCAAAAACTTCTAATGTCAGTTTGTGTGTAACTGAAGATAGTTTCCAAATACTTTGCCAATAAAGCCTGATTCTGATTCTGAACAAATGTTAGTGTGAAATATTGGCCAAATCTGAAAATATGTCCAATGACAATTATTTTTAAAAGCAATTATCTGCCAATACTGATATTATTATATTATACTGATATTAAAATATGTGACTGTCCTGTGACATTCCCATTTTCACAGAGAAGATTTATGGACTGTGTGGCTCAGTGAGAAGCAGTAAATGATTCAGTAGTATAGCTTGTTACAAGATAGGCACCTTTGTCATCATTATACTTGCACAGTGCAATGAAACTCTCTTCATCATATCCCTGCTTAGAAAGCTGGTGTCAGAGCGCAGGGACAGCCCTGATATGCAACCCCTGGAGAACAGAGGGTTAAGTGCCTGACTCAAGGAACTAACAGCGGCAACTTATTGGACCTGGGTATTGAACCCATATCCTTGGGATCAATCATCCAGAGCTCTAACCATGTTAATAAAATCTGGGTTGAAAAACATTGAACATGTCATTTAAATTCTCTACCACTTTTGGGTCGGATGCCACCTTGAAAAACAGAATCCTATAGATTCTTTGGTCTTTGTTCTTATGAAACCAAATCAAGCAGTCCAAGAAAGTGATCAAGCTGTGTGTCAGTGTGACTGTCGCACACAATTTTAAAGACTTTTCTTCCTTGCAGAGCTCCCTCATTTTGAAAAGAATATGAAGAATTTGATTCCAAAGTGCTGTATATCCTTTTACAACAGCTTCGGATGTAACAAGTTTAAAAAAAAAACAGCTGATGTGTGATGGAAAACACATTTGTATTTGTATTTTGTATAAAGGTGGTATTAATTACAATATAGCATAGATAGTTTTGGATGTGTAAAACCCACTCCCAACAATGTACTTCATGGAAAAAAAATGAATTATCTTTTATTTAATGTAAGTCAATGGAACCAGAATTTTTCTAAGTAGTTTTGGGCCTTCATGAAATATACACATAACAGGTATTTTCAAATTATGTCAAAAACTGAAAAACAACAATAATGGAGATACAAGGTTTTCTTCCGACAGCAGTTATATATGTGTATATACACTCGTCTGCCACTTTATTAGGAACACCTGCTTGTTAACACAAATAGCTAATCAGCCAATCACATGGCCGCAACTCAATGCATTTAGGCATGTACAGGTGGTCAAGACAACTTGCTGGAGTGCAGACCGAGCATCAGAATGGAGAAGAAAGGTGATTTAAGTGACTTTGAACGTGGCATGGTTGTTGGTGCCAGGCGGGCTGGTCTGAGTATTTCAGAAACTGCTCATCTACTGGGATTTTCACACCCAACCATCTCTAGGGTTTACAGAGAATGGTCTGAAAAAGAGGAAATATCCATTGAGCGGCAGTTGTGTGGACGAAAATGCCTTTTCGATGTGAGAGGTCAGAGGAGAATGGGCAGACTGGTTCGAGATGATAGAAAGGCAACAGTAACTCAAATAACCAACCAAAATCTCTGAGGAATGTTTCCAACACATTGTTGAAAGTACGCCATGAAGAATTAAGGCAGTTCTGAAGGCAAAAGGGGATCCAACATTTTACTAGCAAACTAATAAACCTAATTATTACCTAATAAAGTGGTCAGTGAGTGTGTGTGTGTGTGTGTGTGTGTGTGTGTGTGTGTGTGTGTGTGTGTGTGTGTATGTATATATATATATATATATATATATATATATATATATATATATATATACATACATACACACACACACACACACACACACACACACAGACACACACACATATATATATATATATATATATATATATATATATATATATATATATATATATATATATAAATTAAGACAAGAACTCAGTGGCAAGAAAAAGTGAAAACCTGTGGAATAACCTGCATTTATGCAAAAGGTCATGTAAAATATGTTCTGGTCTTCAATTTACAATAAATAACAAACACAAGGTTTTTAAACCAGTATTAAAAGAAGCTATTGTTCTTGACCATATTAAATACATCATTTAAATATTTACTGTATACTTTATATATATATATATATATATATATATATATATATATATATATATATAGAATGTTAACTCTTAGGCTAATGTCTTCAACAAAAGCTTATTCGAATCTTAAATTAGCAAACCTTGAGTCCAATTGGTGAAATGAGATTAGAGACTGGGTTAGAGTTACATTGACTTAGAAAAATCACTCAAACATTTTGAGTTTGCTTTTCAAAGGAAGCATATATTGATGTGAACAATGTCTTTCAAAAAGAGATCTCAGAAGACCTAGTCAGAAATTGCTGATTTGCCCAAAGCTAGAAAGGGTTACAAAGTAATCTCAAAGAGTTTAAGTATTCATGAGTCCACAGTTTGACCCAATCCCATTTCACCCCTTGCACCTACCACTTAGCCTTTAGCCCTCTGTTTTGTGCGTTCACGTCTAGCGGCTGTGATGTCATAACCTCAGAAAGAAAAATTCTTCAGGTCTTACCTTTGTTGGCTCATTCCATTGAAATAGACCTTTGCTTTGAGATTGTGACAGCCCATCTTAGCTTTTGTACTTTTTAAAGGGCACTGTAGTAACAAATTGACAGATCACTGATGACAGCAATGTTATTAAAATTTGTTTTTGGCTTGAGTAGGTAAAAAACAGCATAATCTATTGGGCACAGGATCTCACTTTTATTTGACCACAGTTGGAGCTTCAAATTCAAACACTGGTGTGTTTATAACAAACTGAAGACTTGAGGCAGTGGCAGGTAGCAATGGTTACTATGTTTTGACTGGAGAGCTGAGAAAATAAGGCAGAGCTTGGAGGAAAGCACAATGATTTTATTAACACTAATACAGTGGCTGCACCCACAGAAAACAAATCTATCGTAATACAGCTTAATAAAGAGTCTTATCTGATTGAATGTGCCTCTTATCAATTATCATGATGCTGTGGCAGTCATGCAGCTATAAGGATGAGCACAGGATATAAACACACTTGCATACACTGAACCAGTATTGTAACTAATGAAGAAACCTGCTATCTCAATATGGCAGCACTTGGTATCACTCCCCTTACTTTCACTGTTGCTAATAGGGTGTTGAGCAATTTAGCAACCTCTTAGCGCTGCATCTATGTAGAATGATTCTTAAACCTAGTGAAATAAAAAATAAATAACTAAATATTTATTTTCAATAAATATTTTTAAGTTTTGTCCACCCTTTATTATAGCTTCCATTCTTTTCAGGGGAGTTGCTTTTAGTTTTTGTTGTGGGTTGATTGCATTTTCTAATTTCCTTGATCCAAATAATCCCAAAAACACTCAATGGTGTTGAGGCCTAGACTCTGAGCTGACCAGTCCAATGCTCTGAGAACACCCGCAGTATTTTGTTCATTTCCTTTTCTTAGTAAGGGCTTCTTGACAGCTGGACATTCTTTAAGATCCATAGCATTGTCTTCCCACAGTGGAAGGATGGACAGAAACACCTGTGGATCTAGGAAAGATGAAAGCTTTTAGCACTGTGTATCTGATGGTGAGAGTTTTGGTGGTCTACCAGGTCTTGCATGGTTAAAAGTCCCATATTTTCCATATCTTTTTAATAATTTTTGAACTCCATTTTTTCACTGGCTGTGTTTACATGCAAAGATTTTTGCCAATCGGATTGAATACAATCAGATTACTGATTCAGACTAAGGTGTTTATATTCTCACTCTGTTCAACAATCTGATGAAAATCTTCGTTTTCATGCTCGCTACAAGTAATCCGATGCAAAATGACGCGCATGCGTGGAGCAGCGCTGAGAGTAAACGTTACCGTGACAGCGAACATCACGTGAGGTCCAGTCGGCGTGGGATGAGTTTCCAGTTGGCGCGCTTGTGTTTGTAATTGCTTTAAAATGACGTCAGACTCAGAAAAACGTCCTTCACATGTACTTAATAAAGGAAGCGGCGAGAGGAAGACGTCGTGCTCTGAGACACATAAGCTGGACGTCCGTCCCACCGCCGTCTTTTAAAGCTCAGAGCAGAAACTCCGTCTCCTCTGCAGACCAGTTTCAGCTCCGCCATGCTGAACGGTATAAACCTTTCGCTATGACGCGACGCGCATGCGCAGAACGTACTTTCACGTTCCGATCGGAGTGTATTCGGATTCAGGCGTTTACACGGCCGTTCTTCTATTTAACGGATTATTTTGAGGTTTACCCACCTCGTTCAATCGGATAGAAATTGTATTCCGAATGGCCTCAATCAGATTATCAGGCTGCATGTAAACGTGGCTACTTATTTTCCTGTGATTTTTCTCTTGTTCATATAAGTGGATTATTTTATATCTAATCTCCTCAGAAATATCTCCTGGGAAATGAATAACTTTATTTTGCTGGGAACATTCAGAATTTGGCTGGGAACATAACTGGTTAAACTTGATTTCAGTTTTCATTCATCAAACTTTCCAAAAGTGAGCTAGATGAAAATAAAATAGAATGAATAGATAGAATTAAACTCTTAGCACAAACAAAGCACCTTGATTCATTTAAACCTCAGTTCCCAATGTGAGGTTAATATCAGCAATACTCCAGAAATTAGAGTGATACTTGCTTTTTATTTCACCACTGTAGGACCATTGAGCGATCTTGGTTTTTCCACATCTGGTCAGAGGAAGAACATGTTTATATCATCCGGCAGCTCTTTAGTACAAAGCTTTCTTGGTGGTGACCCCCTTGAGATTTAGCCCACCAAATGGATTCTATGCAGCCCAATCCATGAGTTTCCGCCATCCTTTTATAACACATGCATCTTTCATTAACTCATTAGCTTTCTTTTTATCTGGTGAAGGAGACAGCAACTTGTGGCAAAAATTCATGTTAGTCTTTACATGACCATCTTCCTATGCAGGAAATACTTTAGACAACATGAGAAGTTACTGTCATTCATATTGACAGGAGTACAATAACAGTGTGGTCAGCTCATAAACAGAAAGCACACAGACATATGGACGGTCCCCTGGTTGTTGATGGATGGAAAGTCTGCAGTCCCTAATTGTCACAGCCATCCTCCCAGTGGGCCCATTCGCCACATCGCCTTCATCTGCCATAGTGGTTTTCTTCCTCTGCGTGAGAATGTGCATTTTGGATTTCTGCTGCTCATGGGTGTTTTACAAGAGCATCAGTCAGGGTGTTCGTCAGCCCACTGCACTTCCTTCAAAAACAACAAATGGTTTTCTTGGAACAGTAATGTGTCAAGGAACTGCAACTGCACTGGTCATCGGTGCTGTAACCAGTGCTCTTTTGCATTTTGTCCCTTACATGCACTACTAACTTGAAAGAGCAAAAAGAGAAGTTTATACCACAACATTGCAAGACCAGAATTTTGATGACAGGCACTCAAGCATGAAAAACACATACAGAAACTTAAAATGCATTGAGCTATAAAATATAACAGTAAACAGGAAACGTTGGGGCTTTAGACAGCCGCATATATCCTGCCACTTAAGCTCCTGCTGAGCTAGTCACTGACTGATGGTTGAACTATTTCTGTGCTAGGCACAAACGTAGAGAAAATGTTCATCCAAAACAGAAGCATATATAAGCAAATAGTGATTCCTTTACAACCAATACGACATACATGAAATTTGAATAGATAGAAGAATTATAGAGCATAAAAATATGAGACCTTTTTTCATATACTAATGAAGCTATTCAGAGAATGAGTACTAAGAGCATGCCTCTCTGGATGAGCTATGAGCTGTGGCATTGTTTTGCACTAGTTGAGGGGTTACACTTTAGATTTGGAGCTGTTAGCCACCATGGCAGTCTTCCAGCTTTCAGAGCACTTCATTATCTGTGCTTTGTGTCCCTGTGATGGCTGTGTGGAAGTAATGAATAGCCAACTCTTTCCCATTAAAATAATAGCCTCATCAAACATGCTCATGCCAGGCCTGCTGAGCCAGCGCCAGCCTGTGGTATTCACTTCCTGACAGCCCATAGAATGCCAGCCAAAAGGTGGAATTTTAATTGTTGCACTAGAATCATCCAGCCATTGGATGGTGGAGGGGTGAGGATGTGGGGTGACATGATGGCAGAAAATTTGGTTTGTCAATTAATCCCCTTAAAATGCAGCTTTACAAGTTAACGCCTGCTTAGCCAGGCTAAGAAGAAAGAGAAACTTTCCCTGGGGTTACACAGGGCTTGTAGAGTAAATATGTAGAGTGGGAATCATCAGAGATTACTAAGGTTTTTTAGATGCAGCATTTATTTAGCTTTGTCACTGGGCTCATCGAGATTAACCTCTGTCATCATGCTGCCTCACAGGGCTCCATCTTAGTTGAACATTTCACAGACTTCTTCAGTCTGGTATAGCGTTAGCAAGGAGGGGAGGCGGGAAGACAAATGTTATAGTTGGACACAAATCACCTCCAGTAATCCATTTCTGGTCAATTCATGACCAAGGGATAAGGATCAGAGATAAGGATTTTCCGACTGGAGGGGTAAGAGAATCTTTGGAGAGACACACTAGCGTTCAGCAGCTCTGCCTGGTAATACAACAGATTAGTTCTTTCCATTGTTTTCAGTAAGTCAGTACCCACCATTCCAAAGAAAGGGGGTGGGTTTAGTGCCTAGGCCATGGCTCTGAGCCATCAGTCTGGTAGACCAGGAGGTTAGGTGGCATGTGATGGGGAAGAAGGTATTAGTAAAGCTTAAATTCATACACACCGCTCAAACCAGAACATTCCAATGGACACCACTGCCTCCCTGACCAACAGATCAGGAAATAAAGATGGTATCCCAAAGTAACCTCTCTGTAGAGATTATGTGTCTAGGACAATACAGACAGCCCTCATGATTTTATTAAAATAGACTTTTTGTATTATGTGACTTATGATTTACCTCTGCAGTTTAAGATGAATTTATTCATAAAATATTGTTCTGTCCTGAAAGTGACCGGAAAGACCACTAGCAGTATCAACAGCGTTTAACTTGGAAAGAAACACAGCAGAGACACAAATATCTTTAACAATGTGTCACATACAAGGGCCCTAACTAAAAGACCTAAACAAAGCCAACTATCTAACTTTCAGTGAACCATTCAGTGTTCTTTTTGAGCACCTTGCCTTTAAAGATGTACACATTCAGCCTCATAGGAATATTTTTTCAGGGTAAAGTCCAGCTAAATAAATTGTACAAATTAAAATTTGCAGTGCTGTATCTGACCGGATCTTGCATTTATTTATTTTAATCTCCACCTTCTTATAGTCATATGCAGAATACCCCTAGTCAAATTATGTTTTGTTGTTTTACATGAAAATGAATCAACACATCCTCTCAAAGGAATAAACTTAAATATGGCTGTTGTCTGCATCTGTTAACATCAGCAAATGAATTGTAATTGTGTATTAAATTGTACAGAAGTGTGTTCCCTTGAGAGGATGTGTTAACTTACAAAACATGCACTTTGACAGGAGGTGCCCAGAATTTTCCATAAGACTTCATCTTCATGTCCACACTGAAAAATCTGTGTGGACAAATGTTTGCATGCTTTCTGACAATGGAATACATCCCACTTTACCCAAATAAGAGACTAGACATCTTCTCATCCTTACAACAGAGGAAATGATAAGGGAACACACCAGAGCCAAAAATATCCTCTACATCTACTAGTGGGTGACCAGTGAAGGCAAAGCAGATTACATGCACAACATAATATAACATGAATTTTGACACAAATCAGCTTTTAGCACAAATGACAGTTGAACTGTTAACTACTGCTTTTCACATGGGTCATCACTCAGCTCCCAGCCATACTTGAGATGTAAACAACAGCATAATAATACATTACAAAACAGATAGTTATTCATTCAAATGTCTTGTCTTGAGCCTCCTTTCAAATACACAGTGATGTGGCAGAGAACATGGGTTCACAGACAGACCTGCCAACAACAACAACATTCTTGGCCGCAGACAAGAAATGGAAGAAAGTCGAAGGCTTCTCACAAAAACAGCTGTTAGCTACCAAACAGTGCTGCCTAGAGCTGCTGATGTATTAACATTCTATTCAAATACGTTTTGCCATATTATGCAACCAAACACAACAGAAACAGA
The DNA here is from genome assembly GCF_015220715.1 of Pygocentrus nattereri. Classification (NCBI taxonomy): domain Eukaryota; kingdom Metazoa; phylum Chordata; class Actinopteri; order Characiformes; family Serrasalmidae; genus Pygocentrus; species Pygocentrus nattereri. The sequence goes on along the minus strand of NC_051221.1, from coordinate 31,389,773 downwards.
GACAATGTACTGGTTGTCAGGGAAATGGGGGTGCTAAGGTGGCTGCAGCGGTCCCACGTTTTAGTATTGTTTAACTGCTAAAAAAAAAAAAAAAAAAAAAGAACATTCTAATATTTTAAGCATAGTGAAGACATAAGTGTGCTTCTACTTAGTTATTGCTCTATTTCCATTAAGTAAGCCAAGTCACTTTCCTTGCTGATTGTTGGCCACTTTGGGGGGCCTGTTGCTAAAACACAAGCAGATTAAATGTGTCCAGAATGAAAGTGGACACACAGTGGCTATTTCTGAGTGACTGGCTTAATATTGTTTACTAAACTTACAAATATCAACAAATACCAATGTAATAGTGATCCATGTTTTGAATACAACTGTTTTAAATTTTCCACTCAGTATGCATTTGAGTATTGAATTTTCATGACTATGAGCGTATCCAGAATGATAGAGTTCAGTGTGCAGGGTGTACATCAGTGGTTTGATATGTCAGTAATATGTGTATATTGTTATCTCACCACATTATAGCACATTACGACATGTTCTATTTAGTGAAAATTATCCCAGAACTCTTAAAAAAAAGTATCATGTGCATGACATCATTACCAACCAGAGGTGGACCTTCAGTGCCTTTTATGCCTTTAGAGAAAGCCTAATGATTGCTGTAAATAAAAAAAAATGCATGTCTGTAATTTAAGTTCGTTTTATTCAGTAAAGTCATGCTCGTATTAAACTCTACATTATTAGAGTACTACTCTTGTTTGTTAAATTTTGGATGGAGGGGTTAATTTCCACTTCATCACGTGGAAATCAGGAATCTAGGGCGATAGTATTGGCTAGGACTTAAAATGCTGAACTTAAAATGCTGAATTAACCATCAGCATGATTACACAGTTACCAAGGACTCAAACAAAAAAGTCACTCTGGGCCTTCTAGAAGTTCCATATATATCACTGTCTGTGAATATGAGAGGCAGCCTTATCAATGGGTTGTTAGAAACAGAAAATAGCAGCAGCAACTCAGTACCAGCCTCACTACTGCCTGATTTACTCTGAAACTGCTATAAAATAAAATATGTACTAATATATACTAAATACATAATAATACTGTCACAATTAAATATGAAATATCTTTTAGAAGCTTCTGATGTCTGTGTTTAATCTAGAAGGCAATAGAATAACAAACTATTAGAATCTCATAGGGATGCTAGCAAAAATTAGCATTATTGTACAAATGGGTTTTTTCCTCATTTTTTGATCAAGCTTTGACATTTACAGCTCCAATTCAAGCTCTTACAGTCACAGTTCACCACGGCTGTGTATTGACATGCTGCCAAAAATTTTAGCATGCCCAACTTCCCACATCCCTGCCAGTTGTCATCCCAACAACTAATATGGATTTTTATGATGTGATGTGAAGATGCCCCAATCCATTCTCCAACTCTTTAATTTCTACTTTTCTTACCTTTTTAATGAAAAGAATAAAGCTGCTAATGATTTTTTGGTGATCATTAATTGTGACATCCATGAAACCACATTATAGAAGTTATGCTGTTAGACTGAAAAGCCCCCCCCCCCCAAGCATGGATGGTGCCTGAGAGTTTGGTGGACTATGCAAATGTAAAACAGAAAAGTGAAAAATAAACAAAATTGAAGTGAAGGAAAAAGCGGTGAGCAGGTTGGCCAAACAGACCAGGATTTGCTTGGGTTTTGGCTTTTACACTGTAATACTAATTTGTTTTGTCTGTAGTTGTGCCTGGTTGTTTGTCTGAGGTAAATGCTCCAACTCCTGCGGTTTTCAAATTCTTGAAAACCACAAGCATGCTTGCTTGGTGCACCTCAAGACAAAAAAATATTCCTTGACTTAGTTTCTAAATGGCCTTTACCACAGTCAATTATCTTTCAGATCCTGCATTGTCATTTGCACAATACTAAACCATGATCACAAGGATATGTCAAGAATGGTTAACTGAATAAACATTGTACAGTACACTGGCTGTATTAACTTCACTTGACCTATGAGATTTGATCATTAAATGATTTACTGTTCTAAAAAAGCTATTACTCAAGAAGCTTGGCCAGATATGTTAGTCTCCAAATACTGTCATTTCTATTTTAATTAATGGACAGCAGTCTGAGTGTCACCATAAAACCAGCCATTAGGGGTGTACTTTGTGTACTTCTGGTGCCAGTCCCAAACCCAGATAAATGGTGAGGGTTGCATCAGGAAGGGCATCCGGCGTAAAACTTGTGCCAAAACTATCATGCGGATCACAAATATGATTGCCATACCATATTCGTCGAGGCCTGGGTTAACAACGACCGCCTCCGGTGCTGTTGACCAGCAGGGTGCCGGGGGAAATTGAACTACTGTAGGTCAAAGACCATCAAAGAGGAGAGGAGGAAGGTGGGTTAGAAGGCAGCGAGAGAGAAGGAAAGGCAGGAGTGTGGAGGTTAGAGGTTGAACATAGGGACAATGACTGGTAAAGGCAGAGGGCTTGCAGACATGATGGAGAGAAGGAAGGTAGATATTCTGTGTGTCCAGGAGACCAGATGGAAAGGAAACAAGGCCAGGAACATTGGAGGTGGATTCAAACTGTTCTATCATGGTGTAGAGAGGAAGAGAAATGGAGTAGGGATAATCCTAAAGGAACAGCTTGTGAAAAGTGTTCTGGATGTAAAGAGAGTGTCAGACAGGATGATGAGCCTGAAGTTGGAGGTTGATGGTGTAATTTTGAATGTGGTCAGTTCATATGCACAGGTTGGTTTTCAGTTAGAGGAGAAAGAGGAATTTTGGAGTAAGATGGATGAAGTGGTAGATGGTGTCCCTAGAGAGGAGAGATTAGTGATTGGTGCAGACTTCAATGGACATGTTGGTGAAGGGAACAGAGGGGATGAAGAGGTGCTGGGTATGTATGGTGTGAAAGACAGAAATGCGGAAGGTCAAATGGTTGTAGATTTTGCAAAGAGAATGGAAATGGCTGTGGTGTACACATATTTTCAGAAGAGTGAAGAACACAGGGTGACATACAAGAGTGGAGGGAGGTGCACACAGGTGGATTATATCCTTAGCAGGAGATGCCACCAAAAGGAGATTGGAGATTGTAAAGTGGTACCAGGGGAAAGTGTAGCAAGGCAGCATAGGGTGGTTGTCTGTAGAATGAGATTAGAAACAAAGAAGAGGAAGAGAGTGAAGACAGAACCAAAGATTAGATGGTGGAAGCTGAAGGAGGAGGATGGTTGCAGGCAGTTCAGGGAAAAATTGCAACAGGCCCTTGGGGGCAGTGAGGAGCTACCTGAGGACTGGGAAACTACAGCTAAGGTTGTGTGTTGTGTGTTTCGTCTGGTCAGAGGAAGGAAGACAAGGAAAGTTGGTGGTGGAATGAGGAAATCCAGAAGAGTATTCAGAAGAAGAAGGCAGCTAAGAAAAAGTGGGATAACCAGAGAGATGAAGGAAGTAGGCAGGAGTACTGTGAGGCTAGTCGCATAGCAAAAAGAATGGTGGCAAAGGCTCAGGCCTATGATGAGCTGTATGAGAGGCTGGACAGTAAAGAAGGAGTAAAGGACTTGTATCATTTGGCTAAACAGAGAGATAGAGCTGGAAAGGATGTACAGCAGGTTAGGCTGACAAAGGATAAAGAGGGAAATGTACTAGTGAGTGAACAGAGAGTGTTAAGTAGATGGAAGGAGTACTTTGAAGAATTAATGAATGAGGAAAGGAGGAGGACAATGGGGGGGAGAGATAGTGGATCAAGAAGTGCAGAGAATTAGTAAGGTGGAAGTGAGGGCAGCTTTAAAAAGGATGAAGAATGGAAAGGCAGTTGGTCCAGATGACATACCTGTGGAGGTATGGAGATGTTTAGGAGAGAAGGCAGTGGACTTTTTAACCAGGTTGTTTAACAAAATCCTGGAGAGTGAGAGGATGCCTGATGAGTGGAGAAGCAGTGTACTGGTCCCCATTTTTAAGAACAAGGGTGATGTGCAGAGCTGCAGTAACTACAGAGGTATAAAGTTCATGAGCCACACCATGAAGGTATGGGAAAGAGTTGTTGAAGCAATGCTAAGGCCAGAGGTTCAGATCAGTGAGCAGTAGTTTGGTTTCATGCCCGGAAAGAGTACCACAGATGCAATTTTTGCGTTGAGAGTGCTGATAGAGAAGTACAGAGAATGTCAGAAGGAGCTACATTGTGTCTTTGTGGATCTAGAGAAGGCATATGATAGGGTGCCAAGAGAGAAACTGTGGTACTGTATGAGGAAGTCAGGTGTAGCTGAAAAGTATGTTAGGGTGGTGCAGGACATGTATGAGGATAGTGAGACAGTGGTGAGGTGTGCAGTTGGAGTGACAAATGGTTTCAAGGTGAAGGTAGGGTTACATCGGGGATCAGCTTTGAGCCCCTTCTTGTTTGCAATGGGGATGGAAAGGTTGACAGATGAGGTCAGGCAGGAGGCTCCATGGACCATGATGTTTGCAGATGACATTGTAATCTGTGGTGAGAGTAGAGTGTAGGTGGAAGAGAATCTGGAGAGGTGGAGGTTTGCACTGGAGAGGAGAGGAATGAAAATCAGTAGAGACAAGACAGAATACATGTGTCTGAATGAGAGGGAGGCAGGTGGAAAGGTAAAGATGCAAGGAGTAGAGGTCGTAAAGGTGGATGACTTCAAATATCTTGGGTCAACCATCCAGAGCAATGGACAGTGTAGAAAAGAGGTGAAGAAGAGGGTGCAGGCAGGATGGAGTGGGTGGAGACGGGTGTCAGGGCTGATGTGTGACAGAAAGATAGCAGCAAGAGTGAAAGGGAAGGTTTACAAGACAGTAGTGCATCCTGCTATGATGTATGGTTTGGAGACTGTGGCTCTGTCTAAAAGACAGGAGGCTGAGCTGGAGGTGGCGGAGATGAAGATGCTGAGATTTTTGTTGGGAGTGACAAGGATGGACAAGATTAGAAATGAGCAGATCAGAGGGACAGTGAAGGTGGAGCAGTTTGGAGATAAACCTCAGAGGTAGACCTCAGAGAAGGTTTATGGATGTAGTGAAGGTGGACATGGAGATGGTTGGTGTAAAAGTAGAGGAGGCAGTGGATAGGGCAAGATGGAGGCAGATGATCCGCTGTGGCAACCCCTAAAGGGAGCAGCTGAAAGAAGAAGTCTGAGTGTCACCATAGATGTCATTAAGTACCATTATGAGGAACTATTTATTCTTGTCAGCTGTCAAAATGCATGATTAATCCTCCATCAGTCTCTTCAAATTGCTGCTAGTGACTTACAGTAGAGTGTAAAAGTCTGTTTTATATGAATGTAGAAGAATAGAAAAGGTCTATTACATCTAGTATATCAACTGTGTGGTGCTGACAGGGATATGCTTGGTTTGATTGGAAAGATATTGGCTATCCTGTTTCCTGCAGACAAAATACCATCATGATGCTGAGAAACTGTAGATATTTACCACAGCTTTAAACATGGAGCCAGCATAGCTCATGCCACAGGGCACTGTGACAAATATAATAACGCCCCATTTACCTTCTCTGTGTAAATAAATATGGTTTGCAGAAGCAGAACCTCTGCACTCACTGTATTGGATCATATGTCTGTGTTTTGAGTACACAAAATATTATCTTAAACTCAGAAATTTGGGATGCAAATGGAGGTTTAGAGACAATCAAAATCAACAATCAAATGATTCAGTTGATTTTGATAAAACTACACATCAAGCAAACATCCTAATGTCATTTTGCAAGACTTGTTTACACCAACTGCTGTTCTAGAGAAGAAGCTGCTACCACTGTTATCAGTGGTTTGGGAAACAAATTCCCTCATGCCATCAATGGCCATTTTTAAAATCCTGTTTAGGTCCTTTCAAAAATAAGTCAGTTGAATCTGATGCTTCAATATTTTCTATTTTAAGTGTGAATCCAATCAAATTTCTTTGAAACCCTCAATAATATTTTGTTTTTTGAAAGCTATTGTTTGGGAACCGTATGTAACTAGAACAACAAGCACAGACATGGAGGGTATAGGGATAAATCAGTGGTGTTTGTGTCAAATCAGAGACTGCATCTTGCCTCTCTGTTTGAATGAGAGGCATGAAAAGTCTCTTTTGAGGTGAATGGATCCCAGATACCACACCATTCTATTGCTTTCAGTTTTTCAAAGACATCTGCAGGGATATTTTTCCATGCCTTTTGTAAACACCACCAAGGTTCAATCTTAGAAGATGGTTACATGTTCTGCTTCCCATGATCCAAGAAATCTCAATTACAAATTAGCTCTCATCAGTCCATGAAACGTTATACATTTCATTTTGGTATTATAGTGCCAATTTTCTATTTCCTTTTCTTAGTGTCAGCTTCTTGACAGCTACAGACCCTTTCAGTGTTGAGTTGCCTTCTCACAGTGGAAAGATGGATAGAAGCATCCATGGAATTTTTTAGATCAGAATCTGGATTTTATATGATCTGTCAAAATTACTGTATAAGTATCTTTTAACTTAACCTAGTTAGTTTAGTTTAATTTTTATTTAATTTGTTTATTTATCTGATGGTGGCAGCCAATCACAATCATGATTGTTTTCACTAAGATAAATGATAAGACTCAAATGACTGGAAGCTACCGTGTTAAGTCCCTTACACTGTTAGAAGTAGAGATACTTAAGAGACACAAATTTTATTTTAATTTTATTTCACTGTTTGTATTATACTGTTACCCCGGACTCTGTATTTTTGTTTATTTTTGTATTTTTTATATTATGGCAAATAATGTAAAACCCAATAAACAGTTGATAAAAAAAAGAAGTTGAGATACTTTATAGGTATATTTTTCATCGGGCTACAAATAATACCTCCACAAGCACAGGTAACAGCTGCAATTCACTTGGACTGGACAAGTTTCTATATGTAGGTGACATCAGTGTTCAGTCATTCTTGCATCAAAGAATTGCAGTTTGCCGGATTTCGTGGTGTCTTACTCATTGTTTTCAAGAAGATTCAAATCTGGGGATTTTGCAGGCCAGTCCAGATGTGTGAATGCTCCTGAATGCTCATCATGCCAATCAGTCACATTTGCAGCTTTGTGAACATGAGAATTCTAATGAACAAGACCATTCACAAACAAGCAGAAACGAGATTCATCTGACCAGATCACACGTTTCCAGTCATGAACAGTCCAATTTTTGTGTCTTGTGTGCCACTCTGCCCCATATGTTCATGGTGAAATTGTTCATGGTGAAATTGGTTGTGAAGGACCTGTGTTGACTTCTAGAAGTAATTCTTGCCTGGAAGTGAAGCAGTTTTTATTTACAAGCTGACAGCCCCTGTCCATCCATTTTGTCTTTTGGCCAGAATTCTGACGAGAATTTCCTGTAGACTGGGATTTTTTCCACTGCCAGTAGACCCGTATGACCATACGCATCGATGCACCCGCACATTCAGCTGCATCACTCCTTTTAGTCAATCATTAATATCTGCTTTGAAATCCATTTTCCACACAGTAAACGAGACATTCACTGCACTGTACCACCTCTTCACAATCTATGAATCATGTCGCACAACCTGCAGGTATTTACATCCTTGTGCAACCATCTGGAAGTTTATACCACTTTAAACACGCAAGGTGACTAACTTTTTGTCCAGGGAGCTTACGTTAATAGGTACTGCATAAGATTGTGCCAGAAAAAAGGTACACATTTTTGAATCTTTTCTTAACCTAATGTTTTAAAACAGAGCAATAAAATGAAAAGTCTGGAGACGAGGTGGGGTATGTGGAGTCAATACAACTTAAAAATGTTATTCTAGTGGAATGTGGTATAATATGGTGACAGTTTTATACCTTTTTTCCTGAGAATGTAGAAAGGGCAGCAGCAGTTGGAACCATGGACTAGCAGACCATCATAGGGCCTCTATTAAAGCAAAATGGTTGCTGCTGGTCTGGCCAATGATGTGCCACTGCACCCAAGCCCAGTTGTCTGGAACATCTAACAGGGAAAACCACTGAAGGTGGTAGTTTGACCATATGCTGTCGAACAGTTCAACCAAAGCTGTCCTATTTTGTCTGAAACACCTCACACTCACCATTGTACTTGCTTTGAGAGTGACTCCATCACCTGGTGGAGTGACTCCCATCACCTTTGTGTCCACGCCTTTTCCTTTGTTAAAATAGTTTTGCCACCTTTCATTATCCAAGGCTCTCTACTTGTTTCCAAGGCTCTGCCATTTTTGTCACCTATATTTATTGTGTAGTCCCTCCCATTAGTCATTTTTCCCAGTTTCCTTTCACACCTTGAGGTGTTTCTTTGTATTTGTTCCTAACCATTAATCCCATTTCCTTCCTTTTTATTCCCTTTTTCCCAGAGGATCCTTCTGTGAATCATGGGAGTTGTGCCAGCACCTATATGACATGCCCAATAAAGATTTTAGGAGGCTTGCTCGCCATGGGCCTGAGTGTGGTTGCCTCTCTGCCCCCTCATAGTTACATCACTGAGACAGACAATGGCAATAACCAATCATGTATAGCAAAACTACAAAACAAACAGGATGAGGACATCAATCAAATAAAACCTCACTTGCAGCAAATAAATTCACAACACAAATTAATGCACTTCAAGTAAGAGAAGTCCAAAATGTCTCAAGGCCGTATGGCAATGCTTAGTGAAGAATATGGCTTCTAGATCCTTAACTTTTAGACCCTTAGTCACACCCTTTCCTCTGGAGTTTTTGCCTGCCTTCCCAAGGTAATTTCCAATACATACATTAGGACATTTTTTTTTCTAGTAACCTGGCTCAACCTGTAGTTATGTGCGGTTATGTACGCATGTGCGGAGGTAAGCGACTTTTATTGAGGGCAAATCCGGGTTCATGGTCAAGACAGTCTTGGATAGATTGAGGTTCAGACATGACAAACAGCCAAATGCAACAAACCAAGCAAACTTACAGAAACACAATGACCAAACAATGACCAGCGAAGACAAAGGGCAAACACAGGGCTTAAATACACAGGGATAACGAGGGACAGGTGCAAACAATCAGGGGCGGAGTTACAAAACCAAAACAAATGCACATGGCCAGAACTGGAAGGGGCCAATCGTGACACATATAATGATTAAAGTCTGGCCATCTTTTCGTCTTGGAAATGGAAAATCTGGACTGGACTGTACTAAATCTTTCTTTTGGATATTGAATTCATTGAATTCATTTGGACAAAACCAGACAGAACAGATAGTCAGTCCTCTGGATGAAGTACAGGTGTTCTGTATGGGGGATGATTTAGTTGTAGCTCACTGTGAGAGACATACTTGGGTCTTGAGAGGGACATGGTTAGAATCTCTTCATCTCCATAATAGTTTCAGCACTGAATGGTGAATAAATTACAGTTCAAAATCTATAAGGACTGTTTAGGACAGAGCTTCAAACAAACAAAAAAACAAAAGGTTAATAATGTGCTATTCCTGAGGCCTTCAAATGAAAAGTGGAAATGTTAGAGTGGGCTTCCTGGACAGCTGTGGATCTCTACTGCACAAGAACTTTTCATGGAAATCCCAACACCAAAGATATTAGGCTTATTATAGAAAGAGGATTTTCGTGTGGTCCACGACATGGCAGACCTCAGTCATGAGGTCAGCTTTTTTTCATTGAACCCTCACAGCGTAGGCTGTCTTAGCTTTTTATGGCTGAGGTTACTCTATGCCACACAAAGAGCAGCTTTGTCACCTTACCTGAAGGCAGCACTACAAGCTCACCGCAGTGCATGGACCTCCCTATTCATCCCTGGCTTCTGGTCTGACCATGTTCTGATGGTTTTGATGACTATTACACCATCAACGATATAGGTAGTGACAGACATACAGTATTCATATTGTGCAGGCTAAACTACTTGTCAGGTCTGTATTTCACTGCGATAAATTATCTTTTAATTTTATGTATGAGAATTTGTAACTGACCAAATAAAATAAACACTGTATATATACCCAGCAAACTCATGACATTTAGTACATTATTACAGCAGGTAATCATTACACTGATGATAGAGTCAAAAAACTGGAAATAAATTGTCACTGGGGTGGTACCCATCATATCGCTGGGGTAACATAATTGCACCACATTCCATTGCAAGCAAATATTTTTGTAAGTTGTCAGTTGCACTGACCCCATACACCCCATTTTATCTTGCGGTTTTTTATTTTACTTTACTAATTTAAAATTTTAAGCTATGAAAATATACAAATGGCCCTGGATAAGGTAATATATGTACATTTAAAGTACACAGATTGACATTAAGACTATAAGTACATCAGGGGTGTCCAATCTCATCTACAAAGTGCCAGTGTGGCTGCAGGTTTTCATTCCAAGCAAGCAGGAGCACACCGGATTTCACTTCTTTAATCAGTTGGACTCAGTTGGTCTTCAACAGTTGATCAGGTGTGCTCCTGCTTTGTTGCAATGAAAACCCACAGCCACACCAGCCCTTTACAGATAAGACTGGACACCTCAGTGTATCTCAGTATTTTCTTGCAGAGCTAATGAAGCCCTTGAAGCAGACCAGCTTTACAGTAGTCGTTCAGATCAAGTTGCTAAATTGTGCCTACATCCTTACTTTTTAAACAGCCTAAGATTAAGTTGACACAACCATTATTTCATACTGCTGAACCAAAATCGTTGTCAAAGCCAAAGTAGTTTAATTTGAGAAGAGCATTCTTGGTTAAATGGGCTGATTGTTAATAACAAGATGATTGGATGGCATGGTTCACAGAGCCACAGAGGCAGGGCCCATTTTTATTTTAGTACCTTTACACTATAATATGTAATTCCCTAACTCATTATCTACTTTCCTCTCAGACTCTCAAATACCTCTGTCTTTTTCCCTTCCCATTTCTTCTGACCTTCCCTGTACTGCTTGCATCTTCATAATTGAGGTCACGTCTGAAACAAAAGCAAAATTATGGGTCTGGTTTGGCTTGGTGCAAGAGGAGTGACCCTGGCATGCGGTTGCATGAGCCAGACCAGGGAGAGGTGAGGTGGAGAGAGGAATTTGTGTGAATCTACTCAGTATTTGAAGAAAGCCCAACCACAGCTAAATTAAATGTGTTATTAACAGAAGGTTGATCTAAACTGGTTCTGGCAGAGAACTAGGGAAAAGCCACATATTCCTAAAGACATCCCCTGTTTTTCCTCCTTTGTTGAGAGATTCATAGGGCAGTGGTGAGGAACCCTCCTATCCCTTGCACATACACTGTACTTAACACATCATAATTTTTTTACGCTTTACTCATCAAGCTCATAGAATTACTGTACACTAATAGGGTCATTACTCCAGTTACTGCTATTGCTGTCTATTGGAAACAACTCACTAAGACATTTTACAGGGATGACAAGCGTACCACATATTTGAGATGCCATTTTGAGCAGGAATGTAATCCGTTCTGGAAAGCAGCAAGGTCGTAGCCACAAAAGAGCATCCCATGCGATTAGTGACAGAAATAGATACGACTTGAAAACACTGAGAATTCACAGTGCTCAACTAAAAAAAGCTTGTATTTGATTTACTGACAGAAGACATGGTAGAGATCCTTATCACACTGTTCAGTGATTTAAAAATGCACACTCACTCTCTAACACACACACACAGATGTGTAATGTCAGATGGTAAGGTCTTCAGATCCTATTTGTATCCTGTGGGTGACCACAGCTCAATTAGCTCACTACACATAATACAGAAGGAAACCAGTGAAATTCCCAGTGGATGGAATACCCTCCGCATGTTTACATCTGTCCAGGAAAACCATCTGATCCCCAAGGTTTTGGGGTGATTGCACGATATGAATAGTATCAAGATCTTACCACGTGACAGTGATGTTTAGGTGCTTTAAGTGCAGCCACATTTGTGGAAAGACTTCTTTCTAGCACGACTAGAGGCTAAGAATAGGTTTGTTAAAGTTGAGCCCACTGTACAATTTATTTCATTGAACTGTACATCTTTTACACAGTGTAAAAATAGAATCCAGGTGCTGGCGTATTACAGTCATTTGCTGGGGTTTAGGGATTCACACAAATGTAGTGATGACAAGCAACCTCATCTTTGTCATTCATGGTTAGTATATTATTGAATAGGGGTGTGGAGGAAACTCGATTCTTTGAAGCACTGGGATGCGGATGTGGACAATTCTGAATCGATTCACAAATGTCAAAAATTGATTTTCTATATTTCAAATGATAACGTAATGTTGACAGAACATAAAAGGTGGAACTTGGAAATGCAGTGCCCAGACAGTCTGTGGCGGCACATAGCAAAAACACAACTGGATGAGCGAGACAGGTCAGGAGTCACAATCCAAATGTTAAGAAGAGTCATTTTGTCCTTTTAACAAAAATCAAACCATCTTCGGAGCCACAACATTTTATGTCCAGTATGTCTCAGTAACGTAGATTTACTTACTAGTAGGCTTAGCTCAGGGGTTGGCAACTGAAATGTTAAGAGGAGCCATTATGTCCTTTCAACAAAAATGAACCCACCTTGGGAGCCACAACATTATATCTCCGTTTTACCATTTTGGTTGTAAATAAGTCCCAGTGTGTGCTAATATCCTAGTACTGCTGTACTCTGCTGTAAGCTTTAGCTCAGTTATAGCTGCTTTCCTCCCCTTTCTGACAGGAAAATTCTCCTCAAAAGTTGAAGAGTTCTTGTAAAATGTCTCTCAAAGTTCGACTGTTTTATGAAGCTGAAGTTTCTTCTCGTTCTCCAGCTTCTTGTTCTAATTTTCCCGTTCCACCTTAAATTCTGCCTGAGGCACCAAATGTAATCATGGAAGCATTTAAGATAAACCAGGAAAATTCAAAAGAGAAGCCTATATCTTCACAACTTCTTAGTGTTTGACCGTTTCTCATTGCAGATGTAACGTATGAGGAAACCAACTGCACTGCTTATAATTGCAAATAAGTCCATTTCCAACATTCTCCAAATGTTCAAGCAACCGTTGTCAAAAGTTCCACCCAAATTGGAAGTGAATTACAAACTCTGCTGCAACTTGCACTGCGAAGGATTAGGGTCTGTTCTGCATCGTTGAGAACCAGGGCTTTTGCACTATGCTGTCCACTTTGGACCTGACATACCCCCCCAGTTATGTACAACAAAACCAAAACTGAAAAATCACTGAATTAAATAATGAATAGGATGGCTGTAATGTGATGTGCGGACATCCACTGTATTTGACTGTAACTGAGCATAAGCATAAGCAGATAAGTGGCAGCAGCGTCTCATGCTCCAAACAAGAGCAGCAAATGAGAGTCTCCCGTTCATTTGCCACATCACTTCCATTTGTTTTATTAATAAAACATATTGGAATTAAATTGATTAGGTACTATTACAAATACTTTGCTTTGAAAGTACAATGTTGCATGCTTAAATTTGTAAGATACAGAGATGTTAACAAATTAATATATTAAGGCCACATGACCATGAGAAACTTAACTCATGGCTTTAATATATATCGGCTCGTGGTCTAAATATATTGTGCTCCCAAGAATCAGTGTGGCATCATTACATGCATGATCTTTTCAGTGGCATCCTTTTCCATACGCCTTTCAAAGTTGTTAATCATAGAAATGGCAGCCTTATCAACTGGGAATTCAGACCATAGTGGATGTTGTTACATGTGAGTCTAGTGAGGCATTTACATTTTAAGAGCTGGCAGAAGCAGAAGACCAAACGTTTAATTTTGAGGCAACCATAAAGCCATATCATTTTAAACCATAGACTGGCAGAGTTTAGCCTGGTTTGTATTTGATGTGTCATGACCATCACAAAAATCTCCATGGATTGAAAAATTGTTCTATCAGCATTTAAGGAATTGGGGTGGTTGTCAAGTTATATAAAACAGAAAACCTGATTCAAACTTAAAAAATAAGGAACCTTATTACCTTTAGAACAAAGTTATGTTTATAATTGTAGTTTATTTTGCATTCTGAAACATTTGAACAGCAGAGAGACATTATCAGAGGACAAGCTAACTAACCAGAGGTTGGATTCTCAAAGCTATTTGGAGGTAACTAATGATCTAATGGACTTATCACTCTCTTAACCTAGTACCATTTTGTGAAAAAAGAGAAGGAGAACATTTATTTTACATAATTGTTGATGGTTTATGTGAACGGCTATTTAAATGCGAATGCATGATTGTTTCTGTTACTGCAAATACAGTATATGCATAAATAAAGGGAAAAAGTTGATGTGAACTGGTCATTTTTACAAGCAGGCCTTTGACAGATCATTTATTATCATCTGTTATTTTAATTCCTTTCTTTTTAAAAGGGGCTTCATTAACTGTGCTCTTTAAAAAGTCATATGTAATTACAACTTCTTGGTCCTCCTGTTTATCTTACTGCAAATAAGCAAATTCAACGTTAAGATAAATTCTCAAATTGTTCTTTAAAGTTTTTTTATAAAGACTTTTCATTTGAATTTTTCATAGTTTTATTTAATCAAAACTGGTCTAAGGTGAAATTTTATTTCTGTCACAGTCACAGATATAACAGATGATGTGACACTAAGGAACCTGAAATGTTTTGAAAACAACTTAGTTAAGTTCAAGGTTCTGGAGATACAATGGTCCTGATGTGTTATGACTGTCCTAAGTGGTTTGCTGCTAGCTAATGTTAGCTGCTTCTGCAATTTTGACCACCTTGTGAATAGCAGAAAATTACTGCATCACTTAAAAAACCCATAAAATTCTGTATTATATACTGTAGGCTAATGTCAAAGTTTGCAAATATTTGATTCTATGCCTATGTGGAATTGAAAGACTGGCCAAGCAAAGCTTTGAGTAAGGCTGACCTATAGTAGTTCTGATGTGGAAAAAGTAAGACAAGGTGGCTTCATAGTGTTATTCTATGAGTTGAACAGAATCTCTTCTCTAGAAGCAGGAGAGAAGCAGCCTTGCTTGCCAGGTTGAGTCTTTTAGTGGTATGTGATGAAGTGGCATGTGATGGCTTTGCTTCCTGCACACTCTCCAAAATAAGTTAATATTGACAAAAAAAAAGCTTCCTGCAGATTGGCAAGGCTAAGTTACTGACTCACAGTAGGTGAGAATCCAGTAGTCCTGTGGGCTTATTTGGGTAAATTGGGTGCATGGCTATATTTGTGCCATGTCAGCTGTTATTATAATCTATTATTTTAAGGTTTAAGAATTTACATAACCCTGCACTGATCAGTTAGCACCTCATATAGTGGTAAGATGTTTTGCCATACTTGCATTAGTGCCGCAATGACATGGACATGATTATTTTGTGGGAGCAAGGCAGCTTCCAGAACCAGATGTTGCAGTTATTTTTAATGGACTGTGCAACCCGAAAGATAGCTTGCTGTTAACAGAGCTTAGTCCTCATTGTCTAAATGCATTGCTTACATCCATATGCCATGATGCATTGCTTTTATCAAATTATTGTGGTCTCAGTTATCTCAGTTATCAAAGGAGTAAACACTCCTTTGTCCTTTGACAGACCTCCTTAAAACAGTCTGCAGTGAGAACGGCGCTGGTAGTAAATTAGTCAGAATTATGAGGTTAAGAAATGATGCAAAGGTGTTACTGAGAAACTCTTTTGATTTCATTACTGAAGTTTTTGACTAATAATGTTTTGTACTATATTCTGTGGAAGACCACGCTCAGTGTCAGCATTACTGAAAGGCAGACTTTCCTGGCTCAAGGTAAGCTAAATTTTATCTGAGTAACTGTATTTGTTAAAAATAATTTGTCTAATGACAAATAACATTACAGACAAATGTTAAGATCAGTTAGTAAACTAGGTAGATTTTCATAATTTATTTGCCAACAGTTATCTTAATAAATCAGTCAATTCACGTAGGAATTCACAGCACTTACAATTGTGATTAAAGACATAGTGTGTAAATATTAGTGCACTTCTACGCATGGCATTCTTTTTATTGTTTCATTAAGCTTGCTGAAAGACCTTGAGGAAGAACTCATTCTCCCAGCATGCATATTCATGTGGTTTATGTGAGTGATGAATAGAACATTGCAATTGTGAAATGGAAGATATAGTTCATTAGCTGGCTGGCATCGGTTTTGACATTTTGTTTTACTGGTGTTTTGACCTCAGTAGAAAAAGAGCAAAATTTGTTTAACTAGGTTTAGTTTAATTAGGCTTAGTATAGCGCAGTAGGTAAAACATTGAAGAACATCATCATAAGTTATTTTTGAAAAATGTATTTTTTAGAAATTTGTTTTAAAAAGGAACACCACTGAGGCTTTTTGTCTAGTCCATCTAAACCTCAGAGAAGTGAAATATCATAGTGCTGATCATGTATTATGAAAATGTCTCCAAATATCACAATGCTATATTTTTGCTATATCTCCCACCTCAGGAGATTTTTTCAGAATTTTGCAATCAATTGTGCATCAGCGAGCCCTGAAGACGAGTTTTCAAATATCAGTGATATCAGGATCTCATCTGCTTGTTCGAAACAGTTCAAATTGGAGGTCTGACTGTATTTCTTCCCTCTTCCTGCATTTAACCCTCAAAAAGAAGTTTTGAATGACATTTTAGATTAGAGACATCACTTTTCAAAGTTAAATCTGATATCAAATTTGAAATTGAATTCCAAATGAATCCAAAACAAATGTGATTCCTATCTATCTGTAATACAAAGTGAAGTCCATTATTTGAATTTGTTGTTAGTCTGGTATCCTTGTCGGTAAATTTACAGTCTGTGGATCATTAGTTGTTCTTTAAGGGATTTTCTGTCCTAGCTCGAAGGATTGTTTTGGCTGAGTTGTTGGTGTTGGCTGAGCCGGACAGCCTGAGAGTGACCAGTAAGCTTTAACTGCTCACCACTGTCCCTCATGCTGGTCTGGTTCTGGCCAGTGAGCACGGGCCAGAACGTGCCTAGAGCAGGGTGATGTGTGTGGTCTTTACTGGTCCAAGGTCAGTGGAGGCCTTGGGCCAAATATGCAGCAAGATTCCAGAAGTAATGACACTTTCTCGAGTTCAGAAATCATAATTTAGCGGAGCCATGTGAAAAACATAAAGATTTTTCAGCTGGTTTTATGAAAAGATGAGACCACAGACTATAATTATCCAGGCCTGTGTTTGCACCTCGACATACCCTGACCTGTGTGACATGGTCTGACATTACGCTTTAAATATTACCACTTGTTAGACCTGACCAAAGACTTAAATTTCTGATGCAGAGTCTTTGAATGTTTTCATAGGCAGTAGATCTTAGGGCTTTCATCAGATAAAGAAGAATATTCCATATAAGACTTAATAACCAAACTCTATTCATCTTGATGCATCTTAATGAAAAGTTTATGGTTAGTAGTTACATAATTGCTTAACCATTCTATGAACCAGCCCTCAGGATGTCAGCAACTTGTGCAGTCTGGGAGACAAAACCAGCCTGCGCTCAATTGTGGTGAAGAAGAACTGGTGCAAGTTTCTTTCTTCTGAAACAAAAAAGAGGCTACAGTAGTTTAGGCAGACAGGATTTTCCAGCCACAGAGCAGAACTCTACTCAGAATCATTGTCCGGGAATTTGAGAAATACCAAAAACCCCCGAGTAGTTTTAGAGGACTCATCTACACGGACAAACAGATACAGAAAAACAATCATTCTCTTTAATTGAGATGGCAGATGTTTCTACTATAGCTGAGACTTTCAAGGACAGTCATGGACAGTCTGAAAGACAAAGCGTCTGGGAACAGACCATGACTCTCCTGCGTTGGTGTTCTCATTTTAAAATGGGGGCCTGGGGTAGAAACCCACAACACTCAACACAGGCCCTGAATGGGTCTGAAGTGGGTCATACATGCAGCTGGTGTGCAGCCATCTTCAGGGTCATGTTCTGTTTTTCATTTGTTAGTGTTTTATGTGATTTTCTTCCTGCCATAAGACAAACAGGACATAAGATTTAATGCCTATCCTAAAGACAGCGTTATAAATTAAAATTAATTTACTTGGAATAATCAGCATTGTGTTCACAAAACCATAACCATGGCAACAGTAATAACAACTAACTCTTATTATGTGTTGCAAATGTTTAGATCACTCTAAACATATTTTTCTCAGTACCTGTAAGTTGTAGTAACATAGTGAGCACAGTTTAACTGAGTTTTCATTTTTTTAACTAAAGTAAACTAAGTCCATACATTGTGAGGCTCCCTAGGTAAGGGTGGCTTCATTCAGAGCTGATTACTTTGTTCCTTTGTCTGAGGGGGTGAAGGAATGTGGTTGCTCCAAAGCCACTCTGAGTCAACAGAGTGGACGGTCAGAGTCCTACTGCCAGACGACAGGGAGGAAGTGATGGAGGTCTTGGCCCCAGTGAGTTCTAATAATAAGGTTATGCATTAACTAGTCTGCCTCTGTGCAAACTGGTACCAAAACAAAAACATATTGATGGATATCATTCGGGTGCAAGACAACAAAAGAAACCAGCACCGTTTTTCAAAAGCCAATTGCAGTATATCAATAATCTTTGGCCATGGCATGCCAAGTCTTTGTTTTGGTGAAGCAATTACTCATGGCTGTTTGTTGGCTTCAAGGGGCCTGGAGTCACATATAGCAAAGGACAGCCCTTGCCTCTGTCTCTGTGTGGTGGTTGGAGGTACCAATAAAGACAAGGTTATGCATAAACCAGCCAAAGCTGCAGCAATTAAGCAGGAAGAGAGAGAGAGAGAGAGAGAGAGAGAGAGAGAGAGAGAGAGAAAGACTGAGTGAGTGAGTGAGTGAGTGAGTGAGTGAGAGAACTACAAATACCAAAAATTCTACCTCTGACACAGGCTGTTCACTTAGGTTTCTGTCAGGGTACCAGCATTGCTACATTGGACAGCTTTCTCTCTCAGCATTCTCAGCCAGCCTGAACTCTTTTTGAGCTCCAGCTCTTGAGTTGAATTCAGAGACAGTGGTATGAAATATATTACTTTCAACTTTCAATGACTGCGTATCCTTGGCTGAATAGCTCTGCATGCATTATACCTTTCAGTGCAGAGTAATATTTGGAAGACAGCGCTCTGTTTCTTCTATCCCAGTTTGAATTCTTCATTTTTTGCATCCAAACTACACTCTCTAAAATGAGCAATTAATACATGAGAGCTGTCTTTGTTGCAGAAGAGATTTGATTAATTAATACACATTTAAGAAGGTCTTAAGTGTAGTTTTAAGTTAACTGGCAGACTAGAGTTAATCGGGTGAATAGTTTGTCTTACATGTGTGATTTTTCCATGTGTTTCTTTGTCATATGCTGATAATTCCTGACTAGAGCTGACAAAAGATTCAAATAAAGATTGTATATTGCAATTAGTTGCATTTGGTTTAATTCAGGCGTGTCAAACTGGGGACCTTCTGGGCCAAACTACTGTGGAAATTGGGGCTTACCATGATGGTAATGGTCTGAATTCAGTTTGAGTGGCCAAATTAAATTCCAACGGAATGTATTTATAGCTTTCAGTAATTCTGTTTCATGAACCAGAACATGAAAATCATATGATTTTTACCAGTTTTCCAATTTTCACCACTGACTGCATGTTTAAACTCCTGTGCTAATGCAACTGATATTTTTGGCATCACTGCTGTGTTTTGCTTACTGAACACTCAATGTACTGCCATTCTTGACATGGCAGTAGCTGGAAACAACGAGGATACAGTCATAGAGTCACAGCAACTGCATGTGAACAGCTTTGTTTCACCATGGAACTATGGATGATTTGAATGGTCAAAATATAAAAATGCATTACTGCAGTAAAAAAAGCACGTGCAGATCTGTGAAGTAAAATGGTATCATTCCAACCTTGTAAGGGTTGTTAAAATATTCATAATTGCATGATTTGGGTCTGCTCACAAATAGGCTTTTCTTCATGTAATGACTCCCATTAATATAGCATGTCCTCAGATAACACATCAGAAGAGAAATTTAATCAAAATCACCCAATAAAACATGACAATGATTTTATTATTACAAAAATCCCCTTCACAGGAAATATGGATGTTCTACAGCATTAATTAACTTGTCCAATGCCACAACCTGTGCCCATCACAAAAGAAAAAAACTCCTTGAGCACATGCAATAGTCCTCACCACACAGCAAGTTTTATTGTAAATAAGTGGCAGATCTATCCACGCCAGCAGGAAGTACTCAGCAGCTGTCCTTACAAGCTTGCAAAGAAACCACAGTAAAGTAGCGAACACTGAACAATTAGCCGACCTCTTTAAACATGGAATGGAGAAAAAATAAACAGCTAATATAAGTAAAATAGAACAAAAAGAAAAATAACTATTAACATTCAATATAAATATCTTTAATCTGTAACTGGCATGATTCTTGTAAGTTACATGTCCACTTTGAGAATTGAGAGGCATATAATAGTATATAATTATTTAAATATAAATACCCACAACCTTCCAATCTGCTATCTCTTGCTGCCAGGGATGACATGCAATGAAACTATTTTGCTTGTCAGATAGCTGGCTAATATTAGTGTTAACCCAACTCCCTATCATCCAGCTATACTGACCATAATTTGCCATAAATTAATATTGTAAGTGGGTACTTTCATTCTGTAACTACTTACTGTTTCACTGTGTATATTTTACATTTTGAACCACTTTAGCGGTTGCCAATTATTTTGCAGATCAAGTAAAACCAGGAACCCTCTCCTAGGTCTGACATGATTGGCTTACAACTTATGAGGTCTGATATGAATCGCTCAGCCAGGGGTTCCACTTTTCATTATATGTTAGTAAATCTCTGGTAGCACAGCAGAGGCAGAGCTGCATTAGATGGATGGCTGTCAGCAGTATGTCCTCCAGGTTGTAACCTGCTATCACATTACTTTGAAAGAATTTGAAGATGTGAAGGCTCAGCTGAATAATAAAGAATGATTGAGAATAAACTGTAGATCATTTGAACCAGTGATGAAGACTTATTTGGGTAAACCCCCCCCTAAAACTGATCTAGTGACTGCCATGCGTGTTGCTACATAAATGATGGATTGACTCATTTTACTTATAATCAAATGGCAAAAAATTAACGTGAAGCCGTAATATTTTTATGACAAGAGAAATAGGAAGAGGTGGCAAATGATGTACTGGCAAACTCAAGAATGTTTCACCAGGTAAATAATCTGGTGCAGTGGTTCCATACTCTGGTCCTGGTTGACCCCCTGCCCTGCACATTTTAGTGTCTTACTCCCAACATGCCTGGTCCAACTAATCCGCTTATTAACACACAGTTGAAGTGGGTGTGTTTTGTCAGAAAAACACAAAAAATGTGCAGGGCTGGGGGTCTATGAGGACCAGGGTTGGGAACTACCAGTCTGATGAACACATGTTCCTCACCTGCTCATGGTCAAGAATTAACTCCTAACTTCAAGAACTAACTACTTAACTGCAGTAAGTTATTTGCTGGAATTCATCATATTTAGAAGACTGAAATCTTGGTTAATGAGGTTTTGAATGATAAATGCTATTGTCAGTTTGAATCTAAGTCAAAGCCAGTGCTTATGAAAGTGGAAAAGGCAGCCCTTTGTAAACTCTTATCTTTGTTATCTGATGAAAAATTCACACTTGCTCCTGGGTTCAGCTGTTTGCTCTTGCTAGTAATTGTTTTGGATGTGTAATGGATAACTTGATGCCATTTCACTCACTCATTGCACCAACTGCAAAAGGGTAAGCACAAAGTCACTTTAAAACAATTTCACGCCTGACATCAAATATCAAAACACACTGTATGTAATAGAAACTGAAACGTCTGAACATGTACATGCTGCATGGTTGCACTCTCTTATTCAACCTAGGCCCCTGCTTTCTTACAACTGAAAACTGAGGACACAACACCTCCTGAGATACGACACACCACCCATGGGAAGACAACTGGGTGTGTGTTTACCGGTGCAGACAAAACAACACTCTCACACTGTTAAGTTTTCTTTTCACACAAGGAAAACTAAAACTGTTGGGTCAAGAGGTCTGGTGATGTCAGTATAGTTGAGAAGGAGAAAGACTAACAGCAAGGGTGGGTCTCCAACACATTACTGAAATCCTACAGAGTCTTCTGCTTTTTCCAGCATGTACAGACAGACAGAATATTACTGCAATTAAATCTAGATGAGGCTTTCTTTATCTATGGAATTTATAACATAATTGACAATAACTGCAGCTACAGTGGAATAAAAAGAAATACTTTGGGAGACATCCAGTCATTATTCTAAACAGACACCCTCTTTGTATCTTTTGAAGTGTCAATTCCATTATTGCAAATTTACAAACCTTTTCAGCCAGCTTGTCATTTGGAGCATGATTTTCTTCAGCAAGCAATGTGCTTTTCATTCATTTAACAAACACATTTGTTTTGAATGTTACCCTAAGTCATAAAAGCCAAATAAATATGTCATAAATAAAGTAATTCTAAAGCCATTCATCCTCAAATGAAAAGCAACTTTTACAATCTGATGTCACTCTCTATTTCTAGACACTTGTGACTGTGTGAGGTGGAAGGCCTCTTCTTTCCATTTGATTATTCAATATTCATCCACAGTGACCTCAGGGATGTAAAAAAGTGTCCTGTGAAATTAAGGGCCAGCACTCTGGCCTTCTATTCAGAGTCTGCAGGAACATCAAAAGAAACCCTTCACTCTGAACACTTTGAATTTTCATGAGTGTGGGCTATGTCCCAGTAGCCCTTGCCGCCACTCTTGATGGGTCTAGTGTATACTCTGGCACGGGTTTCAAGCAGAGAACTGGTTAGAGCTGGTTAGAGTTGGTTAGAGTTGGAGCTTTAAGTTATGTAGAGGCACAAGTCTTGTTGGAGTGGACTGCTTTTGGGTCAAGGTGGAGCCCCTGGTCAGAGTTCTCTCCATCAATCGTAGAAACCTCAATGAATTTCACTGATCACATAAAGGGCAATATTGGGACTGTCTGTTAGGTTTGCCCTGAATTGACTTTGGGAAAATATGTGTAAAAAGGCTTTTACACAGAATGTTAGTTTTTAGTGCTTAGTTGTTGAGATCCTTTATCACTGCTCTTAAGGGCCAGCGATGTCAAAGGAAAGACCTAATGCTGTGTATGTCTGCCACCTATTGGACTGCTGTGAAATATCAGCACTCGTCCAAAGACTTGCATGACATCCCTGTTGAAAAAGGACTATTAAAAAACATTAGAATTAAAACTTGATGGCTTTGCTAATGGTTTTCAGTAGAGACCACTACCTTACTGTAGAACTCCATTAGATCCCATTAGGACACCATCAAATGCATTTAGAATCAGCCATTGGTTAGCCACCTGTTAAATCATTAGGATCCCTTACAGTGTGATATCTCAACCCATCGAAAAAGCCAAAACACATTACAAAACCATTAGGAAGCAAAAGAAACACTTAATCATTTCTATGTTTTTTTTAGCAGGGGTATTATCTCTACATAATTAAGTGAGATTTCTAGTATATCCCCAATACTGCCCCTTGCTCTTGACTCATAATGCACAAAAATGGAAATATACCAGATACACCTTCTTGAGAAAGGAAACGAGGTCTGTATGATTATTTGTAAAAAAAAATGAACAGACATTAAAGTTTTTTGGCCTACAGACTACTAAGTGAACAATATTTGTTGTCCTGTAGTCTAGATTTTGCCAAAAAATGCATTTGTGGTTACTCCAAAAGTTTAGGAGCAATGTTTCTCCAATAGTGATTGCAAGGACCTTAGGTATTTTGCCTTCTATGGAGCATCAAATCATTAAAAGATATAAAGAAATTTCTGTGCAAAAAGAACAAGGCCAAAAACCACAATTGAATGCCTGTGACCTTGGCATGCTTCTAAACTAGTATGCTTCTATGATGGATATAATGTCATGAGGTCTAGAATACGCTGACAAACAATTAAACATATTTATCGCTGCTTCCACAAAGCTTAAGACTGTACTATGAACAGCAGAAGCCATACATTAACAATGTCTAGAAACACAGTTGACTTCTCTGGGCTCAGCTTGTCTGAAATGGACTGATTCATAGTGTAAACATATGTTGTGGTCTAAAGAGCCAGTCTTTTAGATTGTTCATGGAAATAATGCATACTTTGTTCTCTGAATCAAAGAAGGAAAGGACCATTCAGATTGTTACTAGCGTCTGTCATGGTTTGGGGGTTGATTATCGCCCATGGCATGGATAGCTTGCACATCTGTGAAGGAACTACTAACGCTGGATAATATGCACTCGTTGAGGAGCAAGATATGCTGCCTTCTAGACAATGCCTTTTTCAGCAATGTGCATGCTTATTTTAACATGACAACACCAAGCCACATTCTGCAAGTGTTACAACAGCATGGCAACAGCGTGCAGATGTTAGACTGACCTGAGTGCAGTCCCAAACTGTCTGCCATTGAAAATGTACTGTATGAAAATGTGTAGAAGGGCAAAGGCAAAGGAGTTGTGCAGCTAAAAACCAGATAAATTGTTGTTGATTCAAATGATTACCAAGTGTTATTAAAACAAAATGTGCTGTAACACAGTGATAAACATGCTCCAGACCTAATTGTTTTGGAAGGTGTTGCAGGCATCAAATGTGGAATGACTGTGTAGTACATAAATGAATGAATGAAATACATTTCATAAAATACAATATTAATTAATACTTTCTTCTACTTAAAACAAGTCAAACAGAACTTGTGTTCTAGCGAATTCTGTGCTAAACGCTGCTTTCTGCTTTTATTAACATCCTTCTTTTTTATTATGAACAATGCAACTTACAGTTATCCAGAAAGGATGGGCATTAGAATATAGCCCTGTTAGACACTTTGTTTACCTTTGATCTGGACAGAATCAATCATTCTACTCCAATTCCAAAAGAGAACTGTACAATAGTAAACTGATCTAAAACAAGGTTTGGATATACAAACTTTTGCTATCAATGGCCATCTATTTAGGTTTTTCCATGTTTAAAGAACATACCTGTGACATCATTTCTAAAGTATTGGTCAGGCAGGGCACACCAGAGCTGCATGTGTCTGAAGTATTGCCCTAAAGGCTACATTTTTGTGTTCAGCATAATGAGAAACAATGGTTAGTAAAACCAGAGAGGAGAAATACCCCCACATTTGTATTAAAAGAACTCACTTATATCTTAAAACATGTGTTGCGGTAGAGGGCAGGGGTTCTGGCCAGGAAAAAGCACAGGGCAAGGAGTGTGAATGTGTTTGGGGAATGTGTATGTGTATAACTCAAACGACCCTCACAGTCTGCCTGCTCTAGGACTGGGCCTTTTTCCCAAGGGACCCTGGCAGGACTGGACCTTGCTCACCGTTATCCCTCCTTTCCTCTCTCTCTTCACTCTATCTCTCTTTCCTTTCACCTCTCTCCACAGCCAGAGAGCCTCCTTTTCTCCAGGATTCTGACCAACACCCTGCCACAGCACAGTCCAAACACACACACACACACACACACACACACACACACGCCTACCCACACATGCCCTAACCACTATCTGGCCACAGCGTAGTCCCAAAACACAAACATGCACACACGTGCACCCAGCAGGTTTAGCTGCGCTGCAGTTACATTTCTCCTACTCTGATCCAGCGACAATTTGATTCTCCCCGTGGCAGCTTCCAGAGGCTTGAGGCATGGCAGAAGGAAGGAGAATTTGGCTCTGTTTTACTCCTCATGTGGTCTTTTTTTCTTTTTGGTGGTGGTGCTGGTGGCAGTGGGGGGAGGTATTCACTTTCTGCTGGCTGAGGTCATATGCATTTGTGGTTTACTGTTTAGTGTCACGTTACAGATGTAAGAGACAAGAGATTCTTATAAGAGGAAATCTGCACACAATATAGCATAACTGCATCAGAAAGATCTTAAAACACATGTCTCTTTATCTCTCACTCTCACAATGATAGAAAATACAAATTGCTGCTGTCATGTCAAAACCTCATAGGTTTTTTCCACCAGCAGCCCTTTACCACTCTTTACCCATGAACATTTTATGATGGACAATAGGACAGATAGAAATGATACAAAATTACAGGGAACATATAATTTAATGTACATTAAATTACATTTTCTGTGGCAACACTGTGACACAGTAACACTCTGCTACACAACTTTGACATAACAATGCCATTGGCATGTCATATTCTGTCATGTTACCATACTGCTAACTGTCATGATCTGCCCTGATGTTTGACATCATGACAGATAACTACAGTACAGCAAAGATTAGTATGTGACATTAGCTGTCATCACATCAAACATTATGGCATCTGTCATGGTAGTTACTAGTAATGTAATGTGACACTGTTATATTGCTGGACAAAACCTGTCATATACCATCTGCCATGCTGTATTTATGTCAGTGTTATGTAGTAGGGTCCAAAAAAAATGTTCTCCTTCTCCTGTAAAATTACCATTTAGCAGATGTGATAACTGTTATCACATGGTTGTTAGTTAGACTTTCTGAAAAAAGGTACTTTTTGGCATTCTTTTCTTCTGAGCACAGTTAGACCCTGTACAGTACTGAGGACTTCATTCCATTGTCTTTAAAGGGCTGGTCAGCAATGTTTTTGTCCCAACCACAGTGATGATTAACCAGCCATGGTTCAGGCCAGTCCCTCCATCTGCTCGAATGAGCTGGAGCTGCTTGCCTCGTGTCCCCTGACATTGAGAAAAGACAGTTTCGGTTCAGTGGCCCCCGGTGGAAGGGATGTGGTCGTGCATAAGCTTTCTGACCCTTCTGTACCGTATGCATTTTCCAGCTCAGAAATGAACACTACTTCATAATGTCAATTATCATAGCATGCCTGAATCGCATTCAGTTTATGCACAACAGGAGCTAATGAACTTGTGCTGGCATGACTGTATGTCTTAAACTGACCCTTGAGAAAAAAAGGCCTTTTATTTGTGGAGGCGACCAAGCCAAGTTACATGGAAGTTATGATTTGAAACAACCAAAGTAATGATTTGATACAACCAAACTAAATTATGGTCAAATCATAAGCATGCAAAATAATTGAATTACTTATTTCTACCAGTGAAACTAATACTATAAGGGCACTTTTGGGTTTGAGTTTCACCGTACTGTGTCAGTAGCTTACATGCAGGCATATTTTAGCTTAAAGAAAACAGCTTGGAAATAAAACTTGTTTTTAATGAAAAACTTTGTGTAACATACATAATGAGAAGAAAAGTTATTGTGTACACAAGAGTACAATCAGTGAATGTGTAATCAATGATGTGTTCATTCAAAGGTCGTCTCGGATCCACCTTCCAGAAAGGTGAACTCTCTATCAACTCTCAGTGCCTTCAGTCTAACCCACAAAGGCAACTGCAGCAAAGACATGCATGGAATACAAAAATAATAAAAAATGTGCTTTTTGATCATACAATAAAAAGCAACAGAGCAGCAAAGTGGTGTTTCGTCACCAACAAAGATTAAAACATGGTGGTTTCTATGACAGGATGAAACTGAGTGCATGCAAAGTTCATTTCTGACCTGCATTCATGTTCTTTATGCAAAAATGTATGCGTGTGTGTGTGTGTGTGTATGACTTTGTGAGTGTGTTTGTGAAGGTGTGTGTGAGTTTGTGTGTGTGTGTGTTTGTGTGTGTGTGTGTGTGTGTGTGTGTGTATGCATTTGTGTGTGTGTATGTGTGTGTGTGTGTATGTGTGTGAGTTTGAGTGTGTTTGTGTGTGCGTGAGTGTGTTTGTGAGTTTGTGAGTGTGTGTTTATTTGGTCAAAAGTGATTTTTTGTCTTTTAGGTATCCATTTACATATCAGCAACAGGATTACCCACATAACCAGCAACCAAGGAATAAGTGGAGGACTTAATGACCTATAGCTATACATTATACCACCCTATGGCATGCAAACAATTGCCATTAGACATAGTGTAAATGCATACCTGTGTATAGTTAAAGCTTTATAAATGGACACCTAAAATGATGACTGATAGGTCTAGTTTATTTGTTAGTCTGGTTTATTTAAAACCAGAACTCAGAGACGTAGATGTGAACGTTGATGATGTTCCGATGAGAGACGACTCCATTTGTGACGTAATTCATAGCCAGCTTCAGAACTGAGCTCACTGGGCCAACCAGCGGCTTCACCTGTCTGACAACACCTGAGAAGAACAAAGTCATATGGTTAAACAGTGAAACAAAAAGGAACTTCAAACTAACACATACAAAAGGAGCATCTTGGATAAATATTAAAATCAATGTTTGAATTGAGGGAGGTAGGGGCAGGGACAGTTCCATAACTACCTTAAGAATAAATGGCCCCTCACATAAGAGGTACAAAATTGAATGTGGGGTGTATCTGCATTATTTTCTTGAACAAATTTTCTTGTGGCTGTTTTCTTCAACATTAGATTGTTCTTACTAGATAAACTATAAACTCATTCAGCCTGAATTCCTAACATAACTATACCATCAAGAGCACTGATCCACTTTGCTCAGATTTAAAGCTCATGCTCTAAGACTGAACAAGCAACAATAACATCAAATTCAGATCTTATTAAAATATGTCATGCTTGCAGACTCTAATGTGGTCTGGACTAAATCTACACTTTCCACACAGTTTCTCCACTTGTTTCAGTGAACTACGAGTCAAAGATCATTCATTTCAAACTACAGCTTCAGTTAGCTCTATGGTTAAGCTGTGCTCTTTGCTCTTTGTTGTGGCCTGAGGAAAATGTTTTGCATTCCACTATAGATCACAAAATAAATGCTGTTACCAGCCATGCCATAAGCTAAAAAATGCTTTTGATGACAGAGTTCATGTTGTAGTCCATTCAAGAACATGAGAACGTTTTTGTGCAACGGCCATCATGTGACCAGGATTTTACCCAAACTGAATATAATTTGGCTTTATTTCTTATGGGACCCATAAAACCTGCCTGGTTACAGCTAAATGAATGCTTTTACTACCTATATAACATATTTTAGTTAGATGCCTGAGACAAAGTAGGCTACTAGACCTACTTGCCATGTATTCTTGACAGGGTAAAAGTCATTTGTATTGATACAGATATGAAGTTAAAAGATTCCTGCTTAGTAATGCTTGCGAAAAAAAATGCAGGGGTAAACCTTGCAAAAACATATACAATATATGTCACCTCATTGTCAGACTCTCCACCATGGAACCCCAACAAGCCCTCCACCACAATTTGAACCTTGATTAAAATATATTGTTGCTGTCATAACAATACCTTTCCACACTACTAACTTATAAGAGAATGAAGAAAAAAAATAAAAATAATAATATATATATATATATATATATATATATATATATATATATATATATATATATTTATATATATACACACCTCCCCCTCCCTCCATTCCCACCTATAAGAGAAAACCCTCAGAGACCCCCTTCTCTAAATTTCACTAAATAATTATGATACTGAAGGAAAATGTGTTATGATTTCTGACTCATGCTAACTTTAATGTGTCTTAATTAACAAGATTTACAAATGAACTAGATGCCAAGCAAGATGAGTGATTTCAGACTATTTTAATTGGTCCATTCATCATGAAATGCTTGCATAGTGTAGAGGGCAGCCAGCATTTTCAAATTGTTTAGCAAAAACTAGAAATGCACAGAAATAAAGGCTTTTGATGAGGCTTTGATATAACATTTACATTTTGGAAAATGTTCAATTGGATGTCAGGACCACACCGTAATGAATAGTTATATTGCAGCTGTAATGTAGGGGCTTTTAAAACTGATAAGACAGTTTATAATATAGGCTTTCATCAAGGCTATGTGATATAAGTGAGCCTTAAGTACATTATTATTACAACAAATGCAAAGACCTTTCTTCCCTGAGGACACTAGACACCCTACATTACAGAAAAGAGAACACACCCTTTCGGAGGATGACCAAATGTGCCAAGAATGTGATGGAAAATCTTTTTTAAGTGAACATGCGATTACAAGGAGGGGAAAATGCACTGTTTATACAGGCTGTCAGCAACTCCTCTCTTTGTGGACGACTGGTGACACTATATACCCCCGTCCTGTTTGCACAGACTTCATCACTCTACACGGAGCAGCCAGGGAGCAAACTCCCCACTTTTTTCTCCAGATTCTCTCCCTCTCCACCCCGTCCATGCATTCTGCTCTGAACAAAAAGGTCTATTGTGAAAAAGTGAAATGGAAACTGCTGGCTGTAACGTCCACCACACAGTACCGAATCTGCTCAATAATTACAGCAACTAGCAAAGATAGTAAATAAATCAAGGTGCCACTATTTGGTCATCAAAATGAAGTAGCTCAAAGGCAGCTAGCATGTTAGCATACTGGAAGGCAGATCCTCATAGTGCTTCCCTGGCATCAGCCCTGCTGTTTATGGAAGAGCAGGGTAAATGAGGCCCATCTGTCGCAGTCACGCGATGCACTCATGCAGGCATTCCTCCCCGTTGTCATCGTCAATTCTAAATCTTTACTGAGCTGTGAACGAGCACACTTAACAAAGCACATGCCTAACAACAACCTTAAGTTTGAAGTTCACAGATTGGAATCTTCAACTCTGTGAATGTGGTGCTCATATGCAGCAATTCACAATCATTATAACACTCAACAGCGATTCATAAGGCAATATGTCATGTATTCTTTTTGCTCTGTCATTTATGGAAGAGCTTAGATCAGGATTGTTTCCAGTATGTATAAAGTTATTCTGATTCTCTGCCTGATCAGCACTGTGTGCAGTTCACATTGCACTGTGACTGTGGACGTGGCAACAAAAACAACCCCATGGCAACAGGCTTTTTTCATGTTTTTAATTTCTTTTGTTTTCTGGCAGTGGTCAGAATTTGAATCGATGTAAGGTATCTGATTTCTGAGGTCATTTGTTCAACTAGGAGAGACTAGGGGGGGGAAATTTGGATAATCATCCACACACTGTTAGCTTTTGCTAAAGTATGGCACTCTGGCTAGGTGGCTACGATAGATAGCAAATCTGCTTTATCTCTTTTCTTGACTGTGAAAACATGTACACAGAATGGTGACATAGTCCAAAAAACAAAGTGTGCATTAACACTGTGTGATATCAGTTAGTTAGCCAGGAAAACTTAAAATGCCATGAATCTTTGTCAGGTTTTGATAAACCTAGACCCTCAAAGCTCATCATCTTGATATTAGTATCAAAGTATATTGCTTTTATAATGCAGATGTTATGTTATGATATATTTTCATTGCCATACAGAAAAATCAAGAGCAGACTTACCAGCTGTGAAATGTAAGCTAACTGGTGAGCATTTTATCATATCCACTGGAGCATCATATGTCATAAACTGAATGTGGCAGGCAAAAAACGTTGGGTATGAGAAGCAGCAGCACTGTGCTATCATCATGGTGTTTTAAAGCCCTTTTATAAATTTACAGATGCAAAAAAAAGGTGTCCTCCAGGGACAGCAAAGGTTTTGCACAGTGGCAAATGAAGCATTTAGAGCTTATCAAAAAGGTACTGCTAAATTTCAGACAAATATGCATGCCAGTGAAAGACAATGAGGGAATATTTCTGAGGCAAAACTCTTATGTAGTACACAATTAAAAATGATGGTTCTCTATTTAATAAAGAAAATGGTTCTATAGAACCATGAACAGTCATGAATAACTTTGCATGAATAAAGGGTTCTTTTCATTGTGAAAGGGTTCTTAGGACTAATAGAGAATGTGTTGTAGATGGTTCTGTATAGCACCTTTTTGAAAAGGGTCATTTATAGCACCAAAAGAGTTCTTCTATTGATACAAGCTTGACATTGTAACAATAGCAGAACCCTTTTTGGTGCTATATAGAACCCCAAAATATATGTGGGTGAGAATTATTCAATGATGCAGTTATGTTGTACTTCATTGATATGAGATTAGAGTACTGTAGGGATTGTGTAAATTTACTGCACTGTGCACACTACATGTATATGAGAGGAACTATGATGTTTGGATCAACATATATATATCACTACAATGGGGAAGAAGAACAAATAAAGTGATGACTATAACCAGTCACAGTTGGATGGAGGTCTCAGAATGAATGATTCATGGCTGAATCATTTGAAGTATACTGCTATAGTACTTCAGCAGAATTAACATAATTTCATACTCTAATGTTAGACAGTTTAGCTCGTAAGATTATTCCAGTTGCATACATTTTGTAAGCTGTCTAGCTCATTTATTTTGCTGGCTTGTTGCTATGCAAAAGGTAGGCTAGCTATCAGCTATACTGACTGGATACAGATAGAACCTTATAACATCAACTTAGTGTGCAATTATCAAGAAGGAACCTTTTACCTTGCAAAAATACTGAGACTACCACTGCTTACTTAAAAAAAGAGTCACCTCAGCCCTAGCTGATTAACTGTGTATATCAAGAACATTGCTAACCCTATGATGTTCATTTGTAAGAGGACAAGCCTATTCAGCCTTCATTAATATGTTTCTCTTATGATCAATATTAGTAAGAGTGACCAAATTGACTCTAGAAATATATTTTCATTTTTTTGTTGAAACTTGCAGGCCTGTATCTGTTTTGATTTTGGCCTGTAAAAGCACCTTTATGAGCAGCTATATTCTACTCTTAAATTATATCTGTGTGGTTATACCAGTGGACAGTCCTGTAAAGTGATATCAAACAATTCACCCAACACTTGATTCCTGTTCAAACTGCAGTTTTATGGAAATAGAAAGTTGTAGTTATAATGTTTGGTCATGAAATGACCTTAAGCTTAAGTTAAATGTGAAGGATGAGCTTAAAGCTTAGTTGGACCACATCAGTGTTGGCTTTCTGAACCACAAAACGGTCAGGGATCAGAGGGATGAAAGGATGGCCATAGAGGGACAAAAACAAACCTCGAAACCTCTAAGGATTTTTCCTCTGACCAAATCAAACCTCATAAAAAGGTCAAACTGTGAGTCTGAAACCGTAAACTACATGTTTAATGTTTTGAAATGACCCCTTAATAGTCAGTCGTCAAGTGGGTCTCTGACCTGATGTGACAGTAGCATCAATCCTTCTTTGATGAGCATTTAGCCAGTTTCTTCAGCTGGTGGTTTAATAACAATGTTGAGTCCATCTTCATGTTGAAGATGCCCAAATGGTTGGTATATCACCTTATCATTGGGATTATATAATGCAGAGCCTATGCCATTATTTCCTCTCAATTAATGAACAAAAAACGTCAAGTCATATGGAGAAGCAACTAATGTAATTTGTGCAGGGTTTGGCAAGCTCAAATGAAATAGTTCTATGTAATTAATGGTGTAGTCATTTTTTAAGGCTATTAGCCTCTATTTTATATATTTGATATAGCGTTTAGGTCAGTTGATGCAAATCAGTGTTCACACAATTTGTTTTTCATGCAGTGTGTGTATTGTCTTGCTTAGCCCACAATGCCACGGAGAGCATAGATAAAATAGTGCACGGCTGTAGTATAAAATACTCACCACAAAACAAAATCAGGTGAATGCCAGCAAGCATTTATCATTCCCAATGGCTAAACAGGCTTCATTATTGAAGGGTTACAAGGAAGCAGTACAATTTCTGGTTTTATGGTTACACCAGCTAAGGGAAGAAGTGTATGACAGGGTCTGTAATGAGAAGGTTTAACACTAGGGACAAATGCAAAGTATGAGTCGCCTGACCGCAGTATTGGATAATGATACGCTAGCCAACGTGTTATCCACTAAAGGGCGTTGGAAATAGCCCAGATGGCAAATACCATGGCTCAGTCTACAATAGGAAGCCCAGTAAGCTTACCCCCAGTGGGACACCGCAGTAGGGTACAGAAGGTCTGACTAGCCGGACTATGGGCAGCGTGGCTGCCTTAGACAAACACCCCTCAGCAACTGTAGAGAGGACATAACTTTTGCCTGTTCTGCCTGAAATTCCAGAGGTGTGGTTTGGTGTCTCAAGCTTAATTAGCAATGAACTATCATGCCCAGCTGCACAATCAGAGTGTTTGCTCACAACAGTGTTCAGACTACACTATGCAGTTTTATGATTCATCTTTGAAACTGATAAAGCTGAAAAGCTTATGTGGGAATGGAAAAATAAGATAAGTTGTCAGTTAGACATTTTCTCTCAAAATGACAATGTTTCTTCACATGCAACTCTACAAACCTTGTACCATCTAGTATACCTGTGGTCATAGGCTATTGCGGTTCCTGAAGTTCTGAATTATAAAGCTAGCTGATGAAATTATGAAATCACAGATTTCCAATAGCATGTGATCAGATCATTTGTTCCCTTGTAGGAGCTGAAACATAAATAAAGCTTCCTGTCCTTCTTGCGGCCACCACCCCTGGATACGCCGCAGCAGATGATACATCAGCTGTGATGGATTGCCCTGGCTCCCTGGCTGAGCAATGTCAGTGAATGATATGTGTCTGTGGACCACCGGAGTAGTGAAACCCCACTTTAATTATTTACAGTAGTCCTGACAGGCAGAGGAGGCTTCATGGTCTTGGCCCTTATTGAATGCCTAATGATGCCATTTTGTGATTCATTCTGTATTGCTCAGCATCCAGAGACTGATATGACAGCCTGCTCAAGTCTAGCTTCAGGGAGGCATCCAATTCCATCGGTTATCAGTGAAATGGAAGGAGCCTTTTCATTTTAGTGAAAGCGGAGCATGTTTCCAGTAGAAGTCAATCTTCTACTCAATCAGCAAACCACAGCGATATGACAAGACAGGATTTACTGTTGTAAGACATCTTCATGCATGGCGTGGGCAACAAATCAGTTTAACTCTTCTTACTGTATCAAATCCAGACTTCATTACAGAACACATGACAGCTGGAAGCAAAACTAGTGTAAACCTGAAACTGTAGGGGTACCAAAAATGTTCTTTTCTCAAACAGCATATAAAGCATGGGTATCCTGTCACGGGTATTGTTTCAATTACTTTTCCTGTCATGCTTTAAACGTTACCATATTTTATGTCTTCCACAAAGAAAAGCCGAAGGTAGCAGCAGATACAAGGAAATACCCCACACACCACCCACAAACTCAAACAGCCTGACACACCTAGCTAAAATTCCTCTGGTGTGTGTGAAGGACAGTAGCCACTGCCAGCGACACATACCTGAACACAGACAAACTGTCTCTTCTTTCGTTTTTCACTACGATGCCAACTGAATCATAGCAAATTATTTCATTTTTTGGAGTCATTTCAGACCACAGGTGCATATTCCAACCAGATGTTTCAAGTAGTTGGAATTTTTTTACTTACTTTTTTTAATCTTGGTTTTCTAAACTGAATCCAGGTTGTGTTGTAGCCAAATTGGGAATCACTCAAGCAAAGATGCCACTGCTTTAATTTTTCCAATTGCTCTTTCGTAAGTTGGCAAATCCCCCCTCATTGCAGTGAAGGGAAACACCACAGTACACGGTTTTCTTCAGGCCTGCATTTTTGCTGAGGTTACGTCACTGGGGCATCCAGCCAGAGCTTCATTCCGGCCACCAAAGTGTGATATGAGCGCCATCTCTTAGCCTATGTGAAGAAGGTCTGATGCAACTGTTACTGCCTCAAAAGCCTGTATTTCTTAGGTAGTTTTAGAGGGGGTGCTGTTGAGCAAAGACATTTTAAAACTTATCCTTAAGCAGCAGCACACTTCTCTTGTATATATACCAGACAAACTGATTGTAGAGAGATACATATGATGATATAAGAAGATTTGTCCAAATTATATATGGTGCTATATATTGAGTGAGTGTGTGAGTGAGTGAGTGTTTCAGAGGCTGCTCACTGCTTTCTTTTACCCTTTAAAACATTGTCGACATAAAAAGAATGTAGGATATGAGTGTGAATGTATACATTAAAGAGCTTAAGCTAACCTCATCTGGTCCCTCAATTCAAAGCTTTAATGTTGGTACCTCAGCAAGACTGAAGACTGCTGTGTTTGTTCTGACGATTTATGCTGCCAGTGTTTTCACTCAGACGTGAGTGCCATGAGAAACCTTCTCGTGGACAGTGATGGATGCGAGAAGAAAACTGATGCTTTCTCTCCCTCTGGGTGCTGCTCAGCATGGGGAAAACCCAAACAAACAAAGAAGCAGAATGCCTCTCAGCCACATCCATTTGTGACCAAGAATTCCCATCACATGAATTCCTATATGAGGGTCTTTCAGATTAATGCTGTGAACAGGATATAACGTTCCAGTATTTCATATTAATACTTTATTACATAATGAGACAGTTGTTACTGTCTAATTATGTAACAAAGTATTAAATAACATACAGAGTTACAAAATTTCTACAAAATTACATTTACATTTAATTTATCATGCTGTATCGACAGGTTCAAATCTGCATTTTCTTCATTTTTCTGTTTGTTTTGAAGTTAAGTAATGATGAAACATGGTAAAATATGAAGGATATTTTCTTCTGCAAAACAAGAATGTACAGTCACTGCCATTTTACCATTGTGGTGGCAAATGGTGTCCCACAACTTTGAAGCCATGAAAATAAGTTCAAAATGACAATTAACCACAGAAAGTTGTTGTCCATGTCCTGTTTGTTCTACTCCTAAATTAACCAACAAAAACTATTATAATTCTTCTTCATTTTTTTTTATTTTAGTGTTTTTTTGCTGCTGTACATGAAAATCATAATTGTCACAGAAGTGATTTCACAGATGCTGAAGTTTTAGTTTCATGTAATTTTGTACCATATTTTATTCACAAAGAACATAGAACACATGTTGAAAGTGAGATATTCTACCATTTCATGAAAAATATTTGGTACTTAATTGCAGCAACACATCTCAAAAAAGTTGAGACAGGGTCATGTCTACCATTGTGTAGCATCCCCTCTTTAACAACTGGAATGTGAGGAGACCAGTTGCTGGAGTTTTGGGAAAGGAACTTCCCATTCTTGTCTGATGTTGGATTCTAGCTGTTCAACAGTCCTGGGTCCTCTTTGCTGGATTTTTCATTTTATGATGCACAATGTTTTCTAGTGGTGAAAGGTCTGAACTGCAGGTGGCCAGTTCAGCACCCAGACTCTTCTTCTACAAAGCCATGCTGTTATGATAGATACAGTATGTGGTTTAGCATTGTCTTGCTGA
Organism: Pygocentrus nattereri; assembly: GCF_015220715.1. Lineage (NCBI taxonomy): Eukaryota > Metazoa > Chordata > Actinopteri > Characiformes > Serrasalmidae > Pygocentrus > Pygocentrus nattereri. The sequence continues at coordinate 31,352,738 of NC_051221.1, read as the reverse complement.
ATTATGCAAGGCCTTCTCTGAAATAGACGTTGTCTGGATGGAAGCATATGTTGTTCTAAAACCTATATGTACTGTTTAGCATTGATAGTGCCTTTCCAGATGTGTAACCTGCCCACACCATAGGCATTAATGCAACCTCATACCATGAGAGATGCAGGCTTTTGAGCTGTGCACTGATAACAAGCTGGATTGTCCTGCTCCTTTTGAGTCTGCAGGACATGGAGCCCGTGGTTTCCAAAAAGGATTTCAAATTCTTATTCATCTGACCACAGAACAGGTTTCCATTTTGCCTCAGTCCATTTTAAATGAGCTTTGGCCCAGAGAAGACGGTGGCGTTTCTGGATTGTGTTGACACGTGTCTTCTTCTGTGTATGATACAGGTTTAACTTGCATTTGTGGATTACACAGTGAACTGTGTTCACAGACAATGATTTCTGGAAGTGTCCCTGAGCACATTCAGTGATTTCCAGTACCGATGCCTGTTTTTAACGCAGTGCCACCTGAGAGTCTGAAGATCACAAGCATCCAATACAGACCATCAGCCTTGTCCCTTGCATACAGGGATCTTTGCAATTTTACATTGAAGAACATTTTTCTGAAAGTGTTCCACAATTTTTTGCAGACTGGTGAACTGCCTCTCTAAAATTAGTTAGTTAGTTAGTTAGTTGCAAATTGCAAATTGCTCCTCTGGCTGCTTTTTATTAGTACCACTTACTTTTCCAGCCCTGTCCCAACTTTTTTGAGATATGTTGCTGCAATCAAGTTCTAAATGAGTTAATGTTTTTTCATGAAATGGTAAAATGTCTCACTCTCAACATCTGTCCTCTGTTCTACTGTGAATAAAAAATGGGTCTATGAGATTTGCAAATCATTGCATTCTGTTTTTATTTACATTTATTTACATTTCACACAGGTCTGTAGTGTTACAACTTTACTTGTTGAAAATCAGACTGTTTTACAGTTGAATTACAAGTTTCCATGCCTTGTTTGTCACTGCAATGGTACAATGACCCACTCGCTAACTATTCATAATAAAATAGCTCCTCTTCTAACTGTTACTACAAATACAGAAATTAGTATGATTGGAAGTTTAGAATCTGTACTTCTGGCATATTTTTCAGCTTTTTTCAAGAAATAGTTAAAATCAAATTATGCCATGCTTTTGTTGTTGGTGATGATAACTGTGACTTCTAAAGGTAACCTAGCCTATGTGCAGATGTACAAGTACAACTGGAAAAAGAAAATTCCAGCAACCACAATTATCTTGACTTAGTCAACTCATCTGCTAATTATCCAGGCCTTGCAGATTTGAGTCATGTTTGTCCGAACAGACACAATGCTTAGCTGTCATGTGCTGTGGCCATTTGAGAACATAGGCTTAGATTAATTACAACAAACAAAGTTGTCTTCATTTAAACGACCATATTTCAACAAGTGCAATTTTAATAAGATTGTGCAAGAATTGCAGTGACTAATTGCCATGTCAGTAGAAAATAATTTCATGCATCTCTTTGTCTGACATTTTGGAAACATTCTACTTTTTTCCAAATTACCCAAGCAGCCCATTCACATCTGAGTATGAACAAGCATTGTCTTTACAGTGACACAACTCATAAATGAGATTAAGTCCTTAGTCTCCTCAAATACCCAAGAGATATGGGATGGAAGACTTTCTGTGCAAGCTTGCAAATTTATTCCAGATGCTTTCTCATGACTTATCCTTTTCAGTTGTTTTAGTGCTGGGCAGTGTCTGACTCGCTGATGCCTCTCTCTATGCTTTGGCCACTGCAGGTCTACCGCCTCATCGTGACAAAGGGCCGCAGCTCGCTCTACATTAGCCCTGGGACTCTGCATGTGGGAACGGTTCTGGAAGAGTCGTCTTCAGCTAATGAGGAGCTCTTTGCAATGAAGACAGAAAGTGCTTTCATGTGGTACCAAATTTTACAGCTCTAGTGCCAAGGCAGACACAACTGAGGACTGGAGAGAACAATATGTAACAATGAGCAACTGCGTGAATCATCAGTGTGGATGTTTCATGAACACACACACACACACACACACACACACTCATATATATATCATGACATGATGTTAGCATTCCATAGAACCACGTCTGCCTGCTGTCTGCAGTACTCGTGGGGTGATGGTTTGAAAAGACACTTCTACCTCCAAGCGTACAGTTCACAACACTCTTGTCCAAACACCACAAGAACACAGAGAGCACAGTATCTGTATACTGATGTTTTTGGAAATTCTCTCCACCTGGACCGAAACCAGATTCATTAAATGTAGTGATTCTGACTGAATCAATGTTGCCACTAAACAGGAAATCAAGGAAATCAAATACAATATTCAGTATTTAACGTAAAAGGCACTAAAGCAGCCATGGTTTCTACACTACATTCCGAACAGCTTAATACAGTGACAGCTATACAGCTGTAGTTAGCCATATGTAAACACACACACACACACACACACACACACACACACACACACACACCTAAACAAGATGGTTCTTTAAAGTCATTTACTAAAGACAATGGTTTGTCTTTTGTCTATTTAGAACCATGAGTTTTATATAGAACCACGTCATGCTTTAATGGTTCTCTGCATGGTGAAATGGTTATACAGATTGATTGAGAATGTGTTGTATATGCTTCTCTATAGAACCTTTTTTGAAAATACTTCAAAATAGCACCAAAAAGGGTTCTATTCTTACAAGCTTGACATCTGCACAATTCCCTATTAGACAAATAGTGCGGTACTTGGATTTAAAAGCCTGAGTTTCATAAATGACATAGCACACTAGGGAGTAGGAAGCCATTTGAAATTTAGTCCTAATATCATGGGGAAACCATAAGAAAAAGTGTTTGTGGGGAACACTTAACAGAGTGGGAACAAAAGTGTGAAATTTCTAATCGAATGCTTTATGAAGTAAGCATTATCTCTTGCAAGGCAAAAACAGTTCTGTTAGCCAACAATAACATTTCCCTAGCTAGATTGTTTGCTTGTGTTATGTATCACTCCAGGCGTTAAAAGAGCATGGACTAGAGGAATTTGGGATCATTTGTTTGGAGCAGATTTTTGTTGCAATCCAGCATTAAAAGTTGTTCCCAGATATGCATGTTCTTCACAAGATCACGTCTGGCCCCACAAGACTATTCATTAGCGGAGCAAGGAAATATTAATAGTGCAAAACTATGTATGGTCCCAAAATGGGATTTGTTAAACAGCAAAAAGAAGCTTAAGCTAAACAAAGGTCTTATTTGAAAACGTTTATGTATGATATGCTCAGACGTCTTAATGACAGCTTGTATTACACAACTTGCTTAGCTAGCTAATTAACTCACTTGAACCCTGCTAGAATAACCAGCACAGATCAGCATAGCTAATCACCAACAAAGCCAGCACATGGAATTAATGCTGGTTTATGCTGTTTTTTCAGCAAGAAAGTTAGCCTAGCTGAGGGCCCTTTGAAGTTCCCTGGAAAAGCCAGCCCCTCTTCCTCTTGTGCTCCGAGCGACGATCTACATTGTACATGTTATGCATTTCTGTGCTATGAGGTGAAGTTCACAAAGGCATGTTAAAACCAGTATTAAAAAGAAGGGCTAACCAAATCTCCAGCTTATGGTGAAGAAATACAAAAATGTGGTGCCAGATCAGCATGAAAACTCAAATCAAAGCTCTTGTGGACTCTTCATGAAACAGTGGCACTCCGATAATGGTTCCAACTAACTCTTGAGGTGCATATGTATAAAGGTTCTCTGAAATTAGTCAGCTTTCTGAAACAAACACTGACTCATATGCTACAAGCTCAAGTGTCCATGTCTTCTGGGTTTTTCTTTTCAGCCTCAACCACGTTCACCTCAGTACGCTTAGTACTGTTAGCCCTTCCAATTCCTCTTGTACGAAGACATAACAACAATAACCTTTTGGTCACTGAAAACCTTTCTGTGATCTTTCCAAACAGCCCAGGATAAATAAAGCAAGTAGACATAGAGTCAAGTGAAGTCAGTTCTGCCACAAGAGAGAAAAAATAAGTCCATATACTTAGTGAGTGAAAAAAAAGGCTCATTCATCTAAAAGGATGAACAGAACATGAACAGCTTTCCTCCAGAAGGGCCATGTAAAGGCTGAGACAACCACAAAAGATGCAAGAGACTCTTAAAGGCTATCATCAACTGAACCAACATTGGAAGACTGGTGTCACAAACACCTAAGTGGAATAAGCATCTACACGCAGTTTCCAAGTTTTCCAGTCTTGTCTTCCTTCTCTCCCACACAGAGACACACATGCAACTGGTTTGTTAAAAATGAAAAAAAAAAGGCGGGAGAATCTTTCGTAACGCAAAATTAGGTCAGAAAACCACTTGAGGCAAATTCAATTTTCAGAGAATGAGGCCCCAGGGTTCAGTCTGTGTTCCCTAGGCATTGTTAGCCAGACACCAGAGTGTACTTACCCACAACCATGCCATGCTCAGAACGCTTAATGATGTCAAAGGAGTTTTGGACGTTTCCTTCAAGAATGTCATAGATAATTTCTGGGGAGTCCATGTGTGGATGATGAGATGGGGGTACAGATCTCAGGAAAACAATTTCTGTAGACGAAAATAAGAGAAAAAAAAAAGCATACAACAATGAATTCTTTGCATTTGGTTTGAAAGTCATTTTTGGCATATACATAAACCGAATCCTTTGAAACAATTTTGTCAGAGGAAATATATGCAGTATAATATTATTATTTTAAATCACATAGCACCTCATGGACCTGATTTGTAACTCAATCACTCACTCATGTTTAGCAGGCTGAAAATCCTCCACAAAGGGGACTTATTAGCACTCAAGTAGCTTTTGTTGCTTCATAAATGTGTCACATCAATGACAATTTGTGTACGTGTTTGTATTCCTGTACATACAGTGACTAACAATCAGTCTAATACTTTATGCCCTTGTAGAAAACATTGTAGACATAACATTGTAGATAGGCATTTATAACAAGATAAGTAGGGTAGGGTATAATCAACTAAGTGGGGCACTTTTTGCTAGATGCACCAGGAGCTCAAACTATGACAACATCCAAAATGACATGGCCAATGAAAACAAATGCTAAATGATAAAGGTAATTATTCATGATAGGTACATTTATTTTGCTCTTGTTGCTCCAAGAGCAATGAAATTTACATCTCTAAACTCATCTTAATTATTATCCAGAATAATTCTGGGTGAAATAGATACTGTACCCTCTGGTTTGGTGAACTCTCTAAAGGTGGGCAGGGAGATGACAGTGTGTGAAATGGAGTGAACAGGGTCCAGCACACATGAGATGTCGTTGGGCTGACAGGACTTTATACAGCGGATGGTGTCAGAGCGATCAACCCTTGCTCTGCTGAAAGAAAAGGAGAAAAAGCATGCCTTCACAATGCATTGCACTGGACAAATGCTGAGCTAACACAGATTCTTACTCTGTCATTATCAATCTTGGTTATTCGCTACAACATTCGAGAACACAATTCCTGATGGCAGCTTGTAACGGAATTAAAAAAAAAATCCTTTCAAAACTGGGGGCACACAACAACGGGGAGCCTTCCAGTGCAACTTACCACAGAACCCAATGCCCAGCAGGCGAGTGAAATGTCCACTACATAAATATTATTTGCACAAATAGTGTGCATTCTTAAAATGGGACCTGCAAGTTAGACAATCATGTTTTGGGGGTAGGAATCAGAATAGAGTCAAGCAAGAGGCCAAAAATCACACCAGGAAAGAGACTTTGGTGGTCAAGTTTCCTGTTAGCCACTCATAGTTTCAATGCATTTTGCCTGTCAGGGTGAAGCTCTGACACTGATCTAAAGCCTGTTCAAGAAAATATTTGGTTTTGTGGAGCGGTCCCAGCGTTCATATCCAATAATCTCATGTGTAGGATTTATGGGCAGAGGGAGTTTTATATCCTTGGAGAGCCTGACTAGACAACTCCCCTGTCTTTGTAGGCCTGTGCAATGGGCTTATTTAAGACTTTGTTTGTGTCTCTGGATAATCGGAGGCAGCTCTAGTAGAAAGCCGGGACAATGTGAGTGAAAACGGCCATGTTCCCTATATGATTTTCTCCCTGGAATAGGAGTCCTACTTATGACAATGGAGTCTTAAAGTGAGACATTGCATCTTTAAGGTCACTTCTGTTCTCAGAATTGTATTAGTGAAGATGTAAAAGTGTAAAATGCATAATCTTTTTTCAAAAACATGACGTTCTTAAACAACTATCCTGCTTGTTTCCAAGACACACCTGCATCATTTGTTTGTTGATTTACCCCATGTGCCATACATGCATAGCAAATGATTGCAAGCTGATTCCATACAGAAATTAGATGAGCTTGTATGAGCCAGCCTGATGCGATTACTGACATGTACAGACTATTACTGGATTTCTTTACCAACTACTGTTCAACGATTTCATTCTATTTGTGAACAACACTAACGCACACACATAAAAGGGGTGACTATTTGGCCTCTAATTCGCAAAAGAAAGTGCACAGTGTTCCAGTGGTGTTAGGACTGTGATCTCTCTGAGCCACTGTGATTAGTTATCCTTCCATTGCTGCTTTCTTTCATCGGGCTCTAGAAGCTGGAGCTAAACCCCAAGGCCTGGATTAGGTTACGGGCCTTCTTTCATGCTGAGAGGGGAGAAGCCCCTGACAGAAAAGTCAAGCCACCACTGGGCATGGACTTGTAATTAGCAATTAGCGGGCGGGTCCACGTTTTGCTTAGAGCGGAGCCAAAACCACAAGATGTTCTCCTCACTTATAATAGCACGCCTCGTGCACGGCACGCACAGGAGAGCCCAGTGGGTTCTCGGGCGGGAAACGTCATGACGGACCACGAGCTGGATTCATGAGGACATAAAACCCTGAGGTGAACTGCCACTTTAAAGTCGACATCTAGTGACATCAAACGTGGACATCAAAGGCAGGTCAAGCATATGGGGGCTTGATTGCGGCTTGGGATGCTGCATGAGGCCATCAAAGTTATCATGCACTGCAGTCACGTGGCCAAAAGCAAGAACTCTCCATTTCTAGAAGAAAAAAAAAACACTTTTTTTGGACAGGAGTCCTTATGGTCAAGCACAAGTTCTTTTTTTTCTTTCCCTCACTGGTAATTATTATTTATAGTCAGAGTGTTGATAAAGCCCCAACACAAACTCTGCGGGCCCTCATTCTTGGTGTGCAGTGGTGATGCTGCTGCGCCACAAATTGGTGCAGACCACCGTCCAGAACCCAGAGGCCCATAACTCACTGTCAGAAAGTAAGCAGGGGGAAAAAAGAGGAGCATGGCCATGCTTTTTAAAAGCTGGATTTTGAGGACATGGCCCTGGCTGACAGTGAGGAGAAGTGCACCTCTCGCGGTGTAATCGCCCTACGCCCCGAAGAACCTGAACGCTGATTTGATTTATGGCGTTCAAAACTCAGTCTCAGCTCTTTTCACTCAACAGTTCTTTCGAGTACTCCATCACTTGAGACAGGCTTTTCCTGCTCTATTATCATGGATGAGTACAATCAGTACTGCTGAATCGATTCAGTTTCGTCCAATAAGAGTCCATCTTATTGGACTAGACTTTAACTTTCTTCCCTTGATTTTTTATGTTGGAAAATGTCAATGGTTAGGTCATTGAATGCAGTTTTATTGAATTTACATTAACCCTGTATGAACAGGATCTCTCAGTTTTTTCTTTAAAGTGGTATGCAACACAAGATATCCACAGCTGCCATTATCTCCATATGAATCGACAACACTGGACTTGCTTTTCCCAAAAGCTCCATCTAGTGGCTCAAAGGCTATCAACATAGTGTAATGGACATAATTTAAAGTAGGCCTTAAAAAAACTAACACTATCACTGACACTACATAGAGACAGAATGAGACGACCCTATTCAGAGATATGGGAGAGTAGGTCACTAACACACATCTAGTTAACCAGATTTAAGCCGAACGTCACCTTTGTACATTCCCAAAGCACTGTCATATGCAAATTTTGACAGCAATAAAACAAGATTCAGTCTGTTTTTGTACCTTTTTTTGTGTGTGTGTTTTTGATTGCTGAACTGTGTATAAGATACAGATTCACTTCTATTTTATAGCATAACACTAACAATAACACTCTTGGGGGATGTAATATAGCAGTGTTTTGAACACAGTGTGTGCTAGTCAGGCTAAAGTACAGGTGCTACACTGCGCAGTTGTTACAGTGTTACAACAAAGCCTCCCAATGTAAATGAGGAGAAAAGTCCAAATCGCTACTGTTGGAACAAAAACTTGTATCTCCAAAATTACAAGTATACAAGAGAAAGAAAAAACACCTTTACTTCTGATGTAAGTCTATGTAACCAGGCCTTTTTCCAACTCACTTTGGGCTGTTTTTTCTGGTCCATTCATCATGAAATTTATCCACAATGCAAAGAGTAAGATGCATTTTTAAACTATGTGAAAAACTGTGACAAAAACATGGATTGAGATTTGTTCCGATAGCAGCGATATCCTCCCACATATTTTATTAACAAATTAGTCAAAAATGTACCACAGATGTCATGAAAATATATATCTTTTTATATATCTTTTCACTAATCAAATGTATTTTGTTGCAGATATTCAACATATTTAGAATGGAAAGCTTATCTGGCTCAACAATTATTAAAATTATTATTCAAAGGCCAAAATGTGTTAGGTTGTGCGCTGCTCTCCCCTACTGCTAATAGAATTCAGAAATCTTTTTCACGCCTGTGTGCTTGGACTATATATGTGTTAAAGAGAAAAAATAGCTAGAAGAAATACATTTTATTTAAAAAATGGAATGGTACATAAATGGGACAACACAGACAGTAAAAGAATCAAAGCACTAAATGTTCTTCTCAGAAATCCCCTTAGAAATATATGATCTATCATCACACACTGCCTTAATATGAAGACACTATGGAAAACTCACCTATTTTAATTTTGTATTATTCAACACAATTGTACCACTATTCTTCGTCTACTACTGCAACACTACTCAAAAGTTCTTGTCTAACGGTAACCCTACCAGTGACTCTAACACGTTTAACAGCACATGAGTTGTAGCTATCAATTTGTGCAGTATATGGGGAATTTCGGTACTAAACCTCTTAATCCAGATAATCAGAATGATTACTAATAGTTTTTTCCTCATTTCACTCATGGATTAAATTGCTAAGGTCTTCTTGTGTTACAAACACTCGTATTTTGGACAGGTAGGTGCTGAGACTTCCATAGCGCCACAGTTTCATTTCCAGTGAGATCTCAAAGTCCTGAGGCACAGTGATGGGCTTCTGAACCACTATCACGCCTCCATTCTCTACCCTCTCTGCAGCAAAGTAGCCTGCCTCGTTCCCATCCACTATGGCCACCTGGAGGTTGTCGCTGAGCATAGTAGTGGAGGGGCCCATGCGGAAGATGTTGGTGGGTACGGGGATGTTGGTGGGAAAAGTGAGGTGGTAGTAGGTTATTCTCAGAGGCAAGGCCAGACACTCATTACTCTGATTGCAAGGCAAGCGTTCACAGCGACTGCAAATGGGAGACAAAGAGATGGAGAGAAGAGGGGGAAGGAGAGGAGACAGGGAAGAGTTAGGGCGATGCAGTGCTTGACATGCGGTGAAGGAAGGGGGTGAGGGGAGTGGCACACACAGTGACTTTGAAGTATCCTGCCTAATGCTTGTCATTTCAAGGCAGGGCTCTTAATTGATTTATTCATGCTTTGCTCACAAATGCATTCTGTTGTTGCAACTGGCCAAATTTTACAGAACACTGTGAAAAATCCCATTCAGCGAAAAGAGACGACTTCCAGCCTAGCTTTGATTAGCTACATCGACAAAAGTCCTACTCAGCAGTGTAGTGTTTTAAGCTGGATGCTTAATGTTAGGCAGCCATTCTAAAGAAAGACTAACTAGATTGAATGGATTGTTTGCTGCACAATAGTCACTATGAAAGAACACATTTGTGAGCAGAGCAAGAATAGGTCAAATAACACTTAATGCTAAGGAGCACAGTATATTATGTCTTGCATGTAAATCTTGTGCTTTATTAATTTATGTATTACTTAGCATGCTTAAGATTGGCAGATTTCTTGAACTGTATTAAAGTCCAAGTTTTCCAGTTTCTAGCTTTAAAGCTAGAGTTACACAGGCTACATGTAAGGCATTGTTACTCCATTCCATGCAGTGTTCCAATGTACAAAACAAATGCACTGCAGTCAGACCTCAAATATATTATTATGAGTATTCAATCATTTAAAACATACAGCAGGCCCAAAAGGCATTTAGACATTTGTGCTACGTTTGATAATGTATTATGTTAATTATGTTGTGAAACAAAATGTCAAATCAAGAGGCATTTATTTTAAATAGAGCATTCTTCTTGGCAAATAATTCTCAAGAATTATTCTGATCAAAAGATGCTTATTATTTGGCCAGTTTATTTGCAGACATCTGCAGGTTTGCCATTAAATATGCCTTCTAAGGTCATGATCCCATCATGGAACACAAGCTCACCAACACCACTGGAAGAATAACAGCCCTTGGCTTTGACTTTTCGGTTTGAATTCTTCTCCAGGTTTTCTCCACACAACGAGTCTACCATCAAAGAGTTTTTCCTCTGAAACTAATATTGTTTTGATAAACATTTTATGAAACAACCAAAAAGATTACCAATGGTCAAACTGTCCAAATACTTTCTGGGGCCACTGTATGTGCAATCATCTGAGGCCACATCACATATGGCAGCAAATTCATTGTACTTACGTTTCGCCTGAGCGCCTGTAATTAGGAGGACATTCGAAGCTCAGGCATCGTAACCCTCCCTGAACATTAAAGCAGCTCTCTGTCTCTGAGCAAGTGTGTGTCCCTGTCACACACTCATCAACATCTGTTTATGAGTAAGAGACAGACCAAATCAACAGTATTAACAGTCTCCTTATTCATCATACAGTTTAATCAGTGATATGAGAAAACAGAGTGCTAAAGGAACAGGAGCTGAATTGTTTGAGGTAAGCACTGATAATGTCTGCTGTACTGGTGAAAGTCAAGTTCATACATGTACGTCGTATGCAAAAGTTTGGGTACGTGTGGTCAAATTCCGTTTTTTTAGGATTTTATATGTGAGAATAAGTTAAAACATTCTCCACAGAGAACATACTTCTGTACATTGTAATGCACAGTTACTGTTTTTTATTTGCTGAATGTAACATATAATAAAATGTCAAATGTGGCCTGTGCAAAAGTTACAGCACATTTGGTATGCTACTTCTCTATGGCACTTATATGTTACTTCTTATATGTTACTTCTATTTTAATTATTTAAAATTTTTTGCATTAAAATTTACTCAAAATGTGAAAATAAGTTAATGCATCCTATACATGCATTACACACATTTGCACATTGTAATGTACAACTACTGCTTATTTGCTGAATGTAACATATTTGGAAAATAATAAATCATAAAATGTGCAAAAGTTATGGCACATTTTATATGTTATGTCATTTTTTTCCCATTTTTTGCCTTAAAATTTAGACAAATTCCATATTTTAAGTATGTTATTATTATTATTATTATTGTATATTTTTCCTTTAGAGGATGTTAACTTATTTGTGCTTAGAAAATCAACAAAACTAGTCATTTAAATAGTTATTATAGGTTCTATACCCTGGCAGCTACGTCCATTAAGGGCGAGGGTGTAGCCTTTAGCTGGGCATGTGCAGTGGAAACTGCCTGGTGTATTGTGGCATCGGTAGGAACATATATGTCCACCAGTGGGCAGAGCACACTCATCAATGTCTGAGGGAAGAGACAACATTGCTGTTAAATTCATATGTCTGTATGTACAAAGTCATACATTAAAATCGATGTTTAATCTCTCATATAATACAAATTCATGGACTGAAAGTAACATATGACCTCTTCTACACACCTTCACATGTAATTCCATCCACGTCACTGAGTTGGTAGCCTCGACGGCAGTAGCACTGGTACGATCCATAAACATTGGCACACTCTTGACTGCAGGGGTTACTTTCACACTCATTAAGGTCTGCATGTTAATCAGAGGGAGAGAATGGTTATCATTTTGACCTTCAATAATGTGTTTTTATTCAAAGCCTCAATGATCTCCTGGTCTGTAAAGCAGGTAACCTGACAGGTTTAGTTCTATTTTAACCTATTACACTTGATACATCTAACCAGCACCTTATCTGAATATTAGAGTCACAAAACTCTGCAATGAGTGAATCCCCAGGAACAGGGCTAAGTCTTTCCTTACCATCACAATTCCTGCCATCACTGGCCAGCTTGAAACCTGTTGTGCAACTGCACTTATAGGAGCCCAAAACGTTTTCACACTTGTGTGCACATAGACGACCAGGATAATGTCGGCACTCGTTAATATCTGTATTCCAGAAAAAGGGAGAACACACATGGTAGTCCAGTAAAAACAGAATGAAGAAGAAAAGCAGAAAATAGTGTTTACAGATGACTATAAAACCTGCTCACAGTGTGAAAACCTTAACACCATTCTGTGCTGTAGGTCACATAATATGTTGCTGGTATTACATTGTGTGCCTTTGGCTGTGTCTCCTTTACTTTAAAATTAAAATCTGTGCCTGAAGTAGTTAGGCCAGGTGAATGTTGACACTGGGCAGTAAAATGGATCAGCACATGGAACTGGAGCATTCTGTGTTGTTAAAGAAGCACAATGATACATTTATTGTCGGATGCACTGTGACAGTTTAAGAATGGAATTCAGATTGAGGGCTTATTTTGGATTTGTTTCACCAGAGTAACATGCATGTTAACCATTAGGGACAGTAAACCTTATATTCACAGGTTTAGAAAGTTATCTGTACACACTCACACCACGTTTATTTCCTGGCTTTTTTTTCTAATGTGCACAAATATATGCTTTCTCACTGTACAGCTAAAGAATTTCACACAAATCAGTACCACCAACAGTCCAATTAAATACATTTTTACACTCGTTAGTCTAATAAAACAGCAAGTGAAAAACAAATCTGACAGGATTATTGATGTTAATGGTTCAAAGTTTATGGGCAAAGCTGTATTACTACATTTCCTGTATACCAGCCTTATATGAAGAAAATATATGTTAGTAACAGAGATTGATTGACACTAACTGAAGTACAGTGATACTTGAAAGTTTGTGAAGCCTTTAGGATTTTCTATATTTCTGCGTAAATACGACCTAAAACATCATCAGATTTTCACACAAGTCCTAAAAGTAGATAAAGAGAACCAAATTAAACAAATGAGACAAAAATATTATACTTTTTGTTTGAATGAACATGAACATTTGTTAATTGAGGAGAATTATCCAATATTACATATATGTGAGTGGCAAAAGTATATGAACCTGTAGGATTAGCAGTTAATTTGAAGGTGAAATTAGAGTCAGGTGTTTTCAATCAATGGGATGACAATCAGGTGTGAGTGGGCACCCTGTTTTATTTAAAGAACAGGGATCTATAAAAGTCTGCTCTTCGCAACACATGACTATGTAAGCGTATCATGGCCTGAACAAAGGAGATTTCTGAGGACCTCAGAAAAAGAGTTGTCGATGCTCATCAGGTTGGAAAAGGTTACAAAACCATCTCTAAAGAGTTTGGACTCCACCAATCCACATTCAGGCAGATTGTGTAGAAATGGAGGAAATTCCAGACCATTGTTACCCTCCCCAGGAGTCACACAGGACCCCAGGGTAACTTCTAAGCAAGTGAAGGCCTCTCTCACATTGTCTAATGTTAATGTTCATGTGAACACCATCAGGAGAACACTGAACAACAATGGTATGCATGGCAGGGTTGCAAGGAGAAAGCCACTGCTCTACAAAAAGAACATTGCTGCTCGTCTGCAGTTTGCTAAAGGTCACATGGACAAGCCAGAAGGCTTTTGGAAGAATATTTTGTGGATGGATGAGACCAAAATAGAACTTTTTGGTTTAAATGAAAAGCGTTATTTGGAGAAAGGAAAACACTGCATTCCTGTATATGAACCTTATCCCATCTGTGAAACATGGTGGTGGTAGTATCATGGTTTGGGCCTGTTTTGCTGCATGATGAAACAATGAATTCTGAATTATACCAAAGAATTCTAAAGGAAAATGTCAGGACATCTGTCCATGAACTGAATCTCAAGAGAAGGTGGGTCATGCAGCAAGACAACGACCCTAAGCACACAAGTCATTCTACCAAAGAATAGTTAAAGAAGAATAAAGATAATCTTTTGGAATGGCCAAGTCAAAGTCCTGACCTTAAACCCATCGAAATGTTGTGGAAGGCCCTGAAGCGAGCAGTTAATGTGTGGAAACCCACCAACATCCCAGAATGGAAGCTGTTCTGTACGGAGAAATGGGCTAAAATTCCGCCAAGCCGGTGTGCAGTTACAACAGTTACCGGAAACATTTAGTTGCAGTTATTGCATACTGAAAGCAAAGGTTCACTTTTTATATATTTAATATGTAATATTGGATCATTTTCCTTAATAAACAAACGACCAAGCATAATATTTTTGTGTTATTTGTTTAACTGGGTTCTCTTTGTCTACTTTTAGGACTTTTGTTTTAGGTCATATTTATGCAGAAATATAGAAAATTCAAAAGCGTTCACAAACTTTCCAGCACCACTGTATATACACTATATATCTTAAATTATGCAGACATTCCTTCTAATGAGTAAATTCAGATACTTTAACATTGACCTTAAAGCTGACACAGGGGGTTAATTACACACATACAGCTCATATAATCTCCGTAGAACACCATTACTACTAATGGGCTGTACATGAGCCTAGGTCCCTATTCCCATTGTCACACATTAGCTAGAGGGGTATAATGCCCCCCCAGCACTGGGCTGTGGAGCAGTGACAGGGTGCTCTCTACAGTGATGGAAGTCTGTGATCCAGTACTAATCATCCAGCATCAGGACCTGACCTCACATATGCTTTTGTGGCCGAATACAATCAAATCCTCACAGCAATGTATAGTAGTAGTGTTATGCAGATGCTATATTAAAGAAAGTAATGTTGTTTTATCATATGGTTGCCTTTAACATATGGTTAAACTTTTCATACTGGAGGGGCAGTGAGTCTTGAAATAGAGAGAGAAAGAGAAAGAATGTTGTGAACTGCATGGACTCTCACCCTCACAAACCCTGCTGATGCTGTTGAAAGTAAAGCCACTTTTGCATTCACAGCGGTAAGAGCCCAGCACATTAACACAGCCATGACCAGCACACGCATTATCTGGCAATGCACACTCATCAATATCTGAGGAACACACACAAAATACAACACGGCTGAGCTTTCATTTTACAGGAACAGAATGGCTCAAAAAAATGTGTAAATTTTACATTTATGTAATAATCAAGAAGCGAATTAATCTACTGATATTTTTTGCCGTACCAACGCATCGTGTGCCCTCCTCATTAAGGTGGTAGCCACGACCACAGCTGAGAGAGTTCCTCTGGCAGGTGTACGAGCCAACAGTGTTGAAACACACCTGGCCAGGTGGACAGGGCCCTGAAGCACTCAGACACTCATTTATATCTGAGGCAGACATAAGAGAGAAATTAGAGACCTTATAGAATAGTCTTGGATTGTTAAACATAATATATACAATGTATATTACTGATCCTCCATTAAAGAGAAGATGGTATTTCTATCACTCTAAGACTGTTGCTGTTCATAACAGATTATCTGCTTGGTTGCTAAGAGATAAAGTGGGAAATCCAGACTAAATCTAGCATTTAATATGCAATGTTATGAAAGTATTTTACAGCACATTAGTGCACACAGCATTTGGACAGAGTTCATGATGTTGCATAATTTTCCTCGTTTTGTCCGTGTTCTCTCATTACCATACTCAACCACTGGAAATTTCTACAGCAGGACTACTAGCCGCACATCTAGAGGCTAAGAAATACGTCTGTGGCACTACCTATCATTTTTGATATAGGACTAACCTCAAAAAGTTGTGAAACTTTTTTCTTTGTTAAAGAAATAATTCAGTTGGAGAATTAACCAACTATCGAAACAAATTACAAACAGTCAGCTCCCAAGTATCCACTGCAAAACACTTGTAGGATTTCAAAACTTACTACAACCTTCAATATACATCATCATATGAATTATGACTCCTTCATGCCACAATCAACCTGCATGTAAACATTTAAAGCTAATATTCACCATCACAGTCATAGATTTGTAAATTAGGTTTTGTTATAATGTTTGCAAGAAAGTTATACTGCTGTGTTTTATTCAATTAGTACAGTTTAAAACAGCAATAACATAAACAGATTTAATGTGTAGCTTTAATATTTTATTCTTAGTGTGGCTTTATGAGGTTAACTCATGCATGCTTCCTTGGGTGTTCAGGACATGCTCACTCTTGTTCTGAAATCTCTGAGAGTGACCTTAGTTTTGTTATTATATGTAAACCTTTAACACATTAATAAGACAGTTGTAAACATGAACCAATCATCACCGATGCAGCTGCCCAGGGCATCCTGTATGAATCCTGCACGGCACTGCACTTTGGGCCGGCAGCGAAAGGAGCCTGGGATGTTCTGGCATGCAAAGTCCTGAGGACAGTTATGAGTGCCTGTCTCACACTCATCAATATCTAAAAAACAGAAAAGAACACTTGATTTAAAGCACATTTCTGTCTTCTGTTTCTTTTAAGGCTAAGGTGAGAGATTTTGCTGAAACAAGTGAAATCAGATTATGCAAACAGTCTGAATGTAAGGGGCATTTTTAATATACTGTCATTTAATCCTTGCAGATGTATTCAGTTATTTATCTTAAGCCTTAAAGGATTAAGATGAAGACATGTATATATAATTATTTAAACAGAATTCCATAATTCTCATAAAGAGTTACATTTATAATTTGAATCTTAATAAAATGTCTCATACATACAAACACAAATATGACATTGACAGTTTTGAATCTGCAGTTTCGGCCACTTGCTCAAATGAGCTGAAGTGTATAGTATGAAATAGTGTGAAAGTAAAATAACTGAAATCAAATTACAACATGCTGATAACAGTGAGCTCTGCAGGGTTAATCAGCAATTACTGTATGATGCCATAAGTTATACAACAGTTAATTCTGATGACATGGTCTGATTGCTTGAGAGTCATTGTAGCCAAGCTGATATCTGTAATAACAAAACATTTCTTTCACAATAACTGCATTCCACTTAACACTGGTTGCTAAGTAGACTCCTTTTATGCAGCAGCTAATTGTTACTACATTTCTGCTTTAGCATATATAAAATCAGAAAATGGATACATTAAATAACTACTAGAAGATAATAATGAATTAATTAAGATAAGTCAAAATTATAAGGTAGCCCAGTAGCTAACTTCTTTAAGTTAAAACACCAATGTTTTTTACAGTATGCAGCCTGTTTGGTCAGATTCTGAGGAAAATTCCAAACCTTTTAATGCCCTTAAACAAGCTGTACAGCCAGCATCCTTTACCACATGCATTAGACCAACTCGGGATGTTGTGTGCAATCTATTACTTAGCCCCTTAAAATCCCAGGCTTATTACATACTGAGGCTTATTTTTCAGCAAATACAGGGACTGTAATGCAAACTGGCTGATCTATTCTTAGGTTATAGAGTGTGTAATAAAACTTTAAGTACCTAAAATGGAACTAACAAGTTATATATTTAAGAGACACTGATGGAAGCCCATATACTGATGTAACTGATCTTTTTTACTTAAGTTAAAACTTAAACTTTCAGAAAAGCTTTTGGTAACACTGAATGCTACTACAAAACAGTGACATAACTGAGCTGTGTTGATAGATTATGTCCAGTAGTATGACAGCATAATGTTGTAATTACCGGTAATTGTAATGACAGATGCATTAGTCAGAACCTTTCCTTCCAAAAAAGCTACTATTTTGGAGATACTTGTTATGTTTTCTTTCCTTTGTTTGGACATCAATGACATCACATCTTCAATTACATGTTTATTGGAAAGCACACTGTTATCCATTTATATATACTTTACTATACTATATATAACATTTTCAAATCATATGTCTGAACATTCACAGCATAGTTAAATGGGTAATGGTGCATGTCACCTTTGCAGCTGTTGCTGTCAGTGAGCTCGTAGCCTGTGCCACAGCTGACCACCCTCTGGCAGCGGAATGACCCCAGAGTGTTAATACAGCGCTCACCAGGTTGACAGTGATGAGAGCCCAGCAAACACTCATTAATGTCTACAGAGAGAGTAAAGTGATCAAGTGAGAGTGCACAGAGAAGAGTCATATCTTTTGATTACACTGCAACGAATCTTCTAAACAGATGTATGTAGGATATATGAATAATCATTTATGCTTGCATTGGCTTTTCTGAAAGATTTTAGTGTTTGACAATCAATGTGCAAACTGGATGAAGTGAGATTATTTGTGTTAGCCCTACCATCACAGTTTTTTCCATCTGGTTTGAGTTTGTACCCACGAAAACAGACACAGGCAACTCCTTCACAACGCTGAGCACAGTTCCCAGGTCCAACTGCTCATATACATACATACAGAGTCAATATTTTCACATAAATCTCTTTTGAATTATGATGCATGTGAAACTATCATGCACGGTACGAACAAGAGGGTGACTTAGCACTCACCTTTGCACTTCTCACTAGGATTGGACTGTGCCGCATCACTAGAGCTTCCCTCTGGAGATGATATAAATAAACACTTAAAATGGGTAAATTAAAAAATGCGACTTCTGTCTGCAGAAGAAAGGAAGACTTTCAATAATCTTCAGGTACAGAGCTACTGAGAGACCACTAGAGGGCAGCAGAGTTCTTACTGATTGGTAACTTTCCCGTCTCAGACTGTAGTGTCAGTGCAGGACAGCAGTTCCTAGCCCTGGTCCTAAAGTATCCCTGTCTTGCTAATTTTCTATTTTTCAGACACATCCTTTTCAGCTCAGGAACAGCAAATTAGTTAGAGAAGGTATATTAGAGGGGAGAAAGCCCCAAAATTAGTAGAGCAAGCCTACTGTACAACTAATGTTCTCATTGCCCTCTCTCTGTAAATGATAATTGCTGTATCCCCTTGTTTGCTATGTAACTGAATCAAGGCCAATTGTAGCATGTAAAGACTGCATGAAGCCTTGTTTTATACTCTTCTCAGATGTTGAATTGGTTGAAAGAGTAAAATATGTCTCCTTTAAAACATTTTATTCACTCTCTCGTATATACAATCCATTTATGGAAACTAAGTTGCAAAATCAGCTTATTTTAAATTCAATATCTTTGTAATCTCACAAAACCAACACATTTACACATTTACACCTACTCAGCCTTCAGCAGGTCGATTCACACTGAAGTTCTAAAGAGTGAAGTAAACAGCTATGTAATCCATTAATGGATTTATATCAATACATTCTGTTGAGTAGAGATGTACTGAACATCAATTTTTTTGGGATTTTTACCCGATTTTTCTCCCCAATTTAGTTGTTTCCAATTCCACCCGCTAGTTAGGACTCCCCCAATCACTACTACAAACTACTAGGTACTACCAACACTAGGAGAATGAAGGCTATCACAGGCTTCCTCTGTAAAACCAACCACCGCTTCTTTATGAACTGCCGCTCACGCAACATCACAGCCAAACGTGCTCGGAGGAAAGCGCCAAGCACCAGATCGGTTACGTCAGCTAACAGACACCTGCGCTGACTAGCGTTGAGTGATGGGGGAAGAAGGAGGGGACATCTTACCCACCCAGAGAGAGCAAAGTCTATTGTGCTCTCTTGGACTCCTGGCTACGGGTGGCTGTAGCATAACCAGGGATCGAACTCATGATCTCCTGATTATAGGGCCAATGCTTAAGATGGTTGTGCCACTCGGGAGCCGTCCGAACATCAATTTTTATGCCCAATTTTGATTTCTTGACAACCAAATTAGCTGAATAATTATGAACCAGTAGCTCACACTGTGTGGGCTAAGTACTAGTAGTTTGTATTAGCCAAAAATGCAATATAAGTAAGAGGCAGCTGACTGTTTAGTACAATGAGTCATTGCACAATTATGCTGCAACATTTTGGTAAAGGTGTTGTGGCAGCATTTAACTACAGCATGAGTACACTTACCTGACTCAAAAATCCAAATAATAAACTGACCTGCTGATTGCTTGTTTTACGCAGTAGTCATCAGATTCCAGTTTTGGCCATTTTTAAACCATTTATTGTTAAGGATATATAGCTAACAGTGTATAACTATATGCCAAACCTCAGTTCATCTGGCACTAAAATCTCTTGATTGATCCATCCTCTAATTATGCACTACAACAATATTTTGTCACTGAAAGAAAGCAAAAATAACTTTCAAACAACCAATCCATTTTTCATCAATCCAAATCCATCCAAACACTTTAAATTAACCTCTGCTTGTTTCTGTTTCACACTGTATAGGCACAGCAACCATTTGTGCTAACCTTGTGTGGAGTTCTCTGGTGTTTTGTCCACACAGCAGGCTCGGGACACCAGGCCACACTGATAGCTGACAGAGAGGCTGAACTCACAGGACAGGCCCCGCTCCTCTGCTGCCCTGCCCAGCAAACAGCACTCACAACACACCTGCACAGCAACAGAACAAACGGGAAGAGAGGAAGTTCAGCTTGAAACCCTTTATCTACAAGGATCCACAATGTAATCTCTCAATTTCTCAATGACATACTTTACATAATAGTAGTTACGTATGGTCGCTGTTGGGATAAAACTTCTATCCATGGCTTTGTTGTTTTTCTTTTCTTTTTTTTTTGGAAACAGTAGTTATCCTTCATACTATATTAAAACTCAGTGATGAATGGACAAGCAGAAATGGTCCAACAAATAATTTCTCCATTAACTTCCATTAAATGCTAATGTTTTTGTCTTCCCCTGTAAAAGGTTTTCATTCGACAGCAACGATACAGCAGCTACTGAAAAATACACACTGAACAATGTATCTTAAAGGGGTAATATCATTAGAAAGCAAATTTACCTCACTTTTTGGCACATTTTCCTGTATAGAAGGCATGTATTAACGACTGATATGACTGTCACTTTTTCCTCACTCGAGTAAGTGAGGCATATCATTACCAGACTCAGTAATATTCAGATAGGATGTCACTTTGAATCATTACTAAAACAGCCAACATCCAAACAACACCAGCCAAGATGAAACATGATACTTAAATGTCTATGATTTTTAAAATATCTGCTTTTAATCTCGAGAGCAGATGTACATATAAATGTATACTACGTTAACATCATGCTATCATGACATTGAACTGAAATTCCCATGGGATGGTAATGAAAATTAGCATTATCTTGGCAAATGAGTAAAAAAAAATCCCATTGAAGTATAAGGAGTAAACATAAGGCACAGTGCAGAGCAGCCAATCAGATCAGAGATCATTTACCTCAGGCACAGTATCAAAAACAGCCTGTTTAAACATGAGGGTTGAGGAGAAGTTGTGAAAAATGCTGTGTAAAAATTAATTATTGAAGTTTTTCGTACATAAATGTCCCATTTGAAATACAAGGCAAATGTAGAATTAGTAACTGGAAAAATAAGCCTCCAGTTTAAGAGGTTAAAACATGCAACTACCCCACTGTGGCCTTTTTACCTTGCCTGAGGATTCCAGCAAGGTGAAATATAATGCTTTTAGCCAAAAATGCGTGAGGAAAGACATACATAAATCTTGATTCATGTTATCTGATCCACTACAGTTGTAACACGCAAGAACAGACAAGCACAGGACAATCTGCTGGTGACGTCACATGACCTTTTGTACCTTTAAAAATCTTCAGTAAAAGAAGAGTGAGGAGGTACTGTTTTTACACAATTAATGAACTTTTTCTCCATTTTTGAACACAGTTGTATATCATAGAATGTCAGAAATGACATAAGCAAATCTCTCTGAGATTACTTTAAAATTTCAGGCATGTAGTTTGCTAACTGTTGGGCTATAGGCTTCCATTGCTTATGTAGTTATATTAGCTACTTTAGGTGTATTAGTCACATTGCTCCTGTGCAAAACTAAAGATAAAATTCAGACCCCAAATATGATCAACTACATCTGGGGTCAGGAGAAAAATGTATAGTTTTTTGTCAATCCTAAGATTATAAAAGAAGCCAGAAAACCTGTGCCCAAATGGATGAATGTGAGTGCAGCAATTATAAAATAATGTAATTATGAAAACAACCATTAAAATATCCTTTATCGAATAGCAGGTCATGCATTATCTTTTCAGATGAGCTGCAAAAAACTACAGGATAGATTAGCGTTCAGTCTGAAGTCAAGGGCGGACGTGGATCTAAAACTCAAAACTGGAATGTAATGATCTAAGTAATAAAATATTGCTTTGTCTTTTTTCTGACCACATTTGGTTCACAGCCTTTTCAGTGAAAGACTTCTCCTCCATTTCTAGTACATTCAATACATGCCCAGTAATTGCTTAACGTTTATTATGAAATATTTCAATACCTCAAATTATTACTCTTGACAGGAGTTTATTGGACTTCTGACAGCTGTTGAAAGCATGCTGACACTTTCTGTGAATGCTCAATGAAACAAACACCTGCTGAGCATTGAAATGCACTCAGGCGTGTATGGGCTGTTGTTCTGTAACAAATCTATCATGAGTCTGTGGATGGCATTACGCTTGTGGAAATAATCCACAAGCAGCATGGTGCATTCATCTTAACTCTTTCCCTGCCTTTCTCTCTACAGCACCAATCAAGCTTAATTTGTTTCATCAACGTTTTATTATCTGAATCTGCAATGCAATTCTGGAATGAATTTGACTGGTTGTTACAGACAGAAAAAGTTGAATTTTCCCAAATTCCCACAGATAGTCTAGATTAAAACATCAAAGACTGCATGTACAAATCAGTGATATGCAACTATATGTACAACTGTACAACACTCTATAGCAACAACACAGCATAGGTATGAGTACAAGGAGGCACAGTATTACAATACTATGAGGTAAATTTGAACAGAACTATTAACTATTATAAACTAAGCATTTTGCAGATTTGTAGTGGATAAAAATGATGGCTTCCAGAGATTTTAATCACCTAAAACGTAGTTCTTTGTCAAGTAAAACTAAAGACCTTCAGTCAATTTGATTCAGCTGAACTCACCTGAAACAAGGAAAGGAGGATAAAGCAAGTGGTCTGTTTTGATATGGTATGCTCTCTACACACCAGTCATATATGTATAAAAATGCAGATACAGAAGCACTGCACATACAGCACCTTAGCAGTTTTAGTCTCACAGGTGCTCCCAGAGAGAAGGGTGTCACAGGTGCCCTGGTCTTTGGCCATATTGATACCATTAGTACAGCTGTTGTCCTCCAATACTGCAGCACAGCACTGCTCCTGGGCTATCCTATTTGACAGAACATGGAAAGATGAGAATGAAAAGAAGATCTTAAAAATGCTAAAGCCTTAAACTAACTCTGTAAATGTGTTAATCAACTCTAATGCATTCTGAACTTTTCCACATTAAATTTCCATTTAAAAATAAAATAATTATTTTACAACATGTAGTTTACTGCTGCCTGGTCATAAACATTCTGAGGATGGCAAGAAACATCAAAATAGGGCCTCACATTCATTAGTAAACTTCTGGAAATTTGCAGTCTAGTCACTGCCACTTGGATTGCACAAGACTCTCGTATTTATTTTCTTACGAACTTGCTCTTCACTTCATCACTCCCTCCCCTGAGACCGTCAGAACCACAGACTGCTGCTTAAGAGCGAGCGAAGTTACTGATGGTGGTCTCTCAAGCACTCTTTCAGACCATTTATCACTTATTACACCAGACATCTCCAGTTCTCTCTGAGCTTTGCCAGACTTTTGGGACAGTTGCACAAGGCTGCGTTTACAGTAAGACACACACACTGTGTGAGTGCACAGATAGAAAGGAAAGAGAGAGAGAGATAGAGACAGAAAGTGAGAGAGTCACCCTCATTCCCTTAAGTCATCCCCCTTAATTCATTCCCCTTACAGGAAACTACTCTATTTTACTCTGCTCTCTTCTCCCATCATCCACCACTGCAGCGCCTTTTAAGGGCACATACGCTCTCCTTTCTCTCTCTTTACTTGGGTGTTTCCTTTTTTCTTTTGGTGTCTGAAATAATCCACAGATTTCCTGTTATTCCTCCTCTTTTCTTCTGCGTCTGACTATAGTTTCACCTCAGTGGTATTTCCTGGATTTGGAAATACCCCCTTGCCTAAGCTCCCCATCTCCCCTCCAACACCCTCTCCCCAAACCTAAACCATCTCTGCCTTCTCGCACTCTCTAATTTGAACAAATTCTGGATCTCCTGGCTTGCCAAAACAAATGCATTTGCCTCTGGAAGGGCAGATGGAGTAACCCATATGGTTTTGAATGGCACTGAATGTACAACAGCACACCTCCTACCATTACGTTATTGTTATTGTTGCTGCCACTGCCTCTCTGGCAAGTGGTCAGTGCTATCTTTCTCAGAGAATCTGACACAACCACTGGACTATGCCTTTATGAATTTCTGTCTGAGACAGATCCATTTTGCCAATAGTAATATAGAAAATTGACTAATCCCTTAAAGTTCTTCTCCAAATATACTTTAATTTTTCCCCAAATTTAGCTATGGTCAAGTCACTTTGTAGTAACTGTAAGTCTAGCACTGTCTCCGTCGATTAATCTTTTCAAACTGTCAGCCACGTCACATTGCCAAACCCTTCTGGCTGCTTGAAGGACAAGGCTAATAAGTGGTTCACTCTGCCATGCGACTATGCAGGCACCCTTCTGGCTGGAGGAGCGAGATTCTGCCATTTGCATTACCAGTTACATTCCTCTGATCATGAGTTACACAGCACAGCCAGAACCAGAACAGAAAACCAAAGAATAAGAACTCAGTCAAAACAAATTGTAGCATTTTCTAAGGCATTTAGACATAATGGCACACATGTACTGCACAAGGCACAGTTGGAATGATGATACATGTAGTTAATGGAAGTGAGATAAAGTGCATTGTAACCTGCAGGTGGTGGATTCTGAAATGAGAGGGAGTCTTGTGCAGTCCTGGAACTCCAGGCCTTTCTCTTTGCCATCCTTGCAGCAGTCATCCAGTGAGATTGGATCTGTGGTTTCTGTGGAATAAACACAGTTACACCATTGAAAAATGTGCAAATAAAAAGCTGCTTTGCTAAATCTAATTCTGGCTTACAGCAGATCAAATATGCAGGTACAGGGCAGGACTTGCCCAGCATGACAAATCCCAAAAATATCACAAGAAACAATCTCTGGTTCTCTGGTTAGAGGGTCTGGGCATACATACAAAACACTAGACCAGTCCCACACTTTCTCATAAAACATTACCACAGAACAAATATTTACTGTGGGATAAATATTTAACTTTCCCCAAAACCCTTGTGGAGAATTCTTTATTCTGCTACAACATTCTATTAGAATGTTGCTTTACAACATTGCGCTAAAATAACTTAACTATTACCACAGAGCATATTTCAGGTGCTCAAAGCACTTTAAGGCCTTGATCCACACTAAAAATGGTGTTGTAACTTTAAAAAGTTAGTAACTGGGTTCACCAAACTTTTACAGTGCAACATTCTGCATAAAAACTCCAACAATATAATGTTGGTAGGTGGTTTAATCTTATTCTGAAATAAGAACCAAATGGACCAGTGTGAATGGATAGAACATTGGGCTATAGAGCCATGTGATTGTCACAAAGTCTCTAGATCTGGAGTCTGTTTATAATGTTGCACATAGATTTACATCAATTTATATTTATATGAAGTGGAGTAATATAGATCAGTTCTCCCAGCGGTGCTGTATAACAGCTTGCATGCAGATTAAGAATGGAAAATTTGTTTTAATGAGATCTTTTTAATTTGTTTTAATGAGATCTTCTTTTTAACATATGAATTGACTGATTTCAGACTACTACCTATGCACATGTAAAGGATAAGATTATATCAAATAGGAGCACCTGGATAAATAATTGGAATGTTATGTCTATCTACTGTAAGAAATGAGAAAAACATGAGGTCTGTGGTGATCATCATGAGTCACGCAATGACGTCTGGTTTCAAGAAATCTGGAAGAGAATCTAGTGGAATCTGATTGTCCAAATATCCACACCCGTAGAACAGTGTGCAAAAACGCTTGATCACTCTGTGGTTGGTGCAAGCAAATATTTGCTCTTTCCCTTCAGCCAGCAGAAAGTGTTAGCAGAAACATCTGACAGCAAGGGACAGTTCTAACCAGTGAAAGTTCTATTATTTACTTCAATAAAAACTACTTAGAAATTCTCTTTATAATTAAAAGGTGATTGATGATTCTGCAGTGGTTGTGCAGCAGATCCAGATGATTATGGTTGTGTGTCCACTGTAACCATGAAGGACAATATCAAACGAAGTACATGAAATGAGAGATGTTGTATTGGTAATAAGGTGGTCTTTTTGCTGCGGACAGCTGGGAGGCTGTTGAAGTAAATGGTACATACAGGCACATTAGACAAGTGAAAAATTACGGCAATTCTGATAGATTTTGTGACAAAGTGACTTCAGCCTGCAAGAGTTTGTCATAATCAATAAAATAGCCCAACCTGGACTGTGAACTTCTTGCCTTTGTCCTCTGTCTTGCTAATGCAACAATAGGATCAGATAAGATTGCAGTGGTACACAACAAAATTCAAAGTCCTGAATTTATACCAGGAGACTTGAATGAACACCTATAGCAGTGATGTATAGGATTAATATACACCAAAAGAGCGTATTCCACTTCATTTTTTCTTTTAAACACAATTTTGTAAAATGAAAAGATGAAAGATGCTTACATGACATGGACAGAGACAGAGGGCTCTGAGATTGCATGACTTCATGAATACCATTTAAAACATTGCATTCAAGCTTAATGACTCATACGTCATTACCAGTTTGTGTCACTGATGCAAATTTCATAAGAACTGCATCTTCCTGTAAAATGTTTCATCTGGTCAAGATCAGTATCAGGCAATTTGTCCTTCCCAAGAGACTACACATTTCCTAAATTATTCAGTGGATATCGTGGCACTTGTTATTTGGGTTGTTTTTCTAATTGTGACTATCTGCTTCAGTACTGTCTTATTTCTTCCACCAGTATTAGAAGCTGTTCAGACACTTTAAGATCATTGTTGACAGGCAGGCAGTCAACACAGCAGGGTCTGGCTGTCCCACTAAATACAATTTTTAAGATATCTAAACAATGACTGGCTGTCTCAATTTGATCAAATACATTCATTTCCTTGTGGTTTGCTTGTTCTGCCAAACATGAAATACCTTTGGCAGTCAACACTTTTGGCCTTCTTTCCTTCAGGCTTTAGTATGTAGCAAACTGCCAAGCTGTTTTTATGCATGCTAATTCTTTTAAATGAAGACCAGGGCCAGAAGATTTTTGTTTACTAGACATGATGAAATATAGGAGACACTGACAAGGCTAGCAGTTATAGGGATTAAAGTGCTTTCAAGCTGAATTTTACCTTTAAAACAGAAACTGAAACTTAATTCACAAAATGTTACATAAAGACTTATTTATAACATCTACTATATACCCACTAAGGCCTGAACTCCAAAGATGGTCAGTAATGGTGTATGGTTTCAGCAGTTAGTGCCAGGACACCAAATAATTCTTCCTTTCTTGTCCCATTATAAAATTTATGAGACAAAATATCCATTAACTACTCCACAGATAATGTAAATGTGAAGTATCTCTGGTTATCTTCAAGCAGTATTTATCATTTATTCAGATGAAAAGTAGTTTTGCAAGAACATGACTGTGTCTAGAAAGCAAGGTAATGTACAGCAAGATCCCCTTTTTCACATGGGCAATCAGACACCTTCTTCTGTCCTATTAGTAGCTTCTATGGCCTGCCAGGGCATGCCAAGGCCTAGAAAGGCCCTACTGTGATTCACATAATGGTTCCAAAACCTACTATGAGAGAGATGTAGAGCAACATGCAGCAGGCAGAAAACTAGGCAGGCAATCAGGAAGACAGCTTTTTCTGGCTGAATAGTAAAACTTTTACCACTTGGGTCCACTTTTACTGTGCTTTCCTTTAGCTGATAAGTAAAACGACCCTAGTTTTCCTAATCCTACCTTACTCTGCCTGTCAAACTCTGCTTCCCTCTCCCTGCTGTGACAATCCACAGCCATGCGCAATTACACAAGGAGGCCAGCTTTAAAAAACATCTATGCTCCTGTTATTTTATCAGTACAGACACTTCATCCAGGCCCAATGGCTCTCCCAGGCCTCCCCTCCACAGCACTTTGTCTCCCTCTCTTAAAGACTGATTGCCGTCTTGGAACACAGTGGTGTCTGGGGGAGAACTGAGGACTGAGCCCAAAGAACGTAAACCAGGCTCGCTGAACACCAGCACCACTGCAGCCCGGGCTCTGTAAGCGACCCTCCAAATCGGCAGATAAAAGCACGCAATCACAGAGCCAGAGCCAGATCAACAGAGCCAGTCACTTCAGGATGTTTATATTTTACCCTTTCACCACTGGACAGAGGGCTAGACGGAAGGTACAGAAAGGTAGTTCTTAAGCTCTGGAACTGATAATATGCCTGACATGCAAGTACTGGCAAAGAGTGAATCAGCAATTCAGTCAGCCAGGCTAAATTACAGAGGTGGCTTTTAAAATTACAGGGTTTTTTTAATCAAAAGTGCACTAGAGTCTCTAAGGAAATCATGGCAATTAAAGAACAGCTCTGAAATGTACTGAATCACTCTTGCTGATAATGTATCAATCAGTAATGAAATACAATCTGTTACCACATCTGTTGGAACAAAACCATTTTATTTATAACACTTTTTGTCATTTTATTATTTTATTCACATAACTTGAAAATGCAAGCTGCCATTGACATGAGGAACATGGACTGATAGAAATGATTCAATAATCACTTGGGGGAAAATCTTCCATTATTGTTTTTCCTTCTCCTGTAAAGTTACCATTTTGGAGAAATGTGGTTTTCTTCTGACAGAGACTAAGATATTATATATATACACACACACACACACACAAACATACACACTTAAAAAGATGGTTCTTCAAGGGATCATTAGTAAAGAAAATAGATCTTTGTAGAATCATTATCACTCAAAGAACCCTTTGCATGATTTAAGGGTTCTTTACATTGTGAAAGAATTTGATGGAGAATGTGCTGCACACATAGAAGAACCCTTTTTGGTGCTATATATTATTATTATTATTATAAAATATATTATTAGGCATGATATATATGTTTGTGTGTATATATATATATATATATATATATATATATATATATATATATATGTGTGTGTGTGTGTGTGTGTGTGTGTGTATACACACACACACACACACACATATATATATATATATATTCACACACATACATATATATCATGCCTAATAATATATTTATAATATATATATATATCCTTACTGTTCATGAGGCTACATGACACAACTTGTCATGATGACAACTGACACAACTCTCCATACAAATGTTTATAAATGCTTCATCTGCCATAAAGGCTAATTTAGCTAACCGTGATCAAATTGGCAAATGTAACCCTAGTAGCAATTCATAAACATTTCTGTGGGGTTATGTCAGTTGTTATGACAATCTTATGTAGGTCTCATGTAGCCTTATGAACGATACCTACAATACAGCGTTACCAAAAAGTTTTCTAATTATTCACTGGACACAAGAGCACCTTCCAAACATGCAGTTTCTCAAACTGACCATTTTAATGTGTCACATACGGAAACCTATGGATGCTTCTCCATGTGTGGTTAGCCTCTCCAGCCATCATGCCTCTCCAGCTCCTACCTTCCAGTTTAAATCAGAAAATCATCGAGCTGAGCTAAACACCAAAAACGTGGCCAGAGGCTTCATTTCAGCCTCAGTCCACAGTTATTAGGCTGTAACAACTTAGAGTTTTGTCTCTAACTCATTTCCCACCAAATCCCCACCAGAAGGGAGTGCAGCGTCATAGACCTTTAATGACGCTCTCACCACAGCAGGTTTAGTCTCTGGAGCCCTCTGATCTGTTTAAACTCATCACGGGTCTCTGCTAACGCATGGAACACTTCTGTGCCCACAAGCT
The DNA here is from genome assembly GCF_015220715.1 of Pygocentrus nattereri. Classification (NCBI taxonomy): domain Eukaryota; kingdom Metazoa; phylum Chordata; class Actinopteri; order Characiformes; family Serrasalmidae; genus Pygocentrus; species Pygocentrus nattereri. Next base: position 31,322,511 of record NC_051221.1, on the reverse strand, counting down.
GTTCAAAGCGAACATTCTTCAAAATAAATCCTGACGCTGAGCAGATTCATTCGTCGTGGCGGTCTGCTGTGAAATGGTCACTTACCTTGGCTGTGCACGAAGCCGCACAAAGAGAAGAGGATGACCAGAGTAGGACCCATGGCGCTGCGCGCTTCAAAAACGTGCTCAGAGGCTTTGATGGAACAGATTCAAGATCAGAGAGAGTCTGGCTGAGCAGCAGTCTGAGAGGTGCTGCTGGAGCCTCGCTTCAGAAAAGCCCGTCCAATTAGCGCGGTTAAGCGTGTTGGGGCAGAGCGCGTGGAGGGGGGCGGGCAGCACGAGCGACACGGACCCTGCACTCCTGTCCCATCCGTTCACAGCTCAGAGCAAACACTGACCGCTGAGTAGGCTATCAGCGCGGGCTCACAGAGGCAGTGGCTCTGAAATACCGCCTTAATACCGCTCTTGATTGAACATGTTAAAGCGAGGTCATGCGTCATGTACGTGAGCGTTCAAAGGGGTGTTTTTAACGTGGGTTAATTTGGTGCTGTCTCTTGGGGGCTTCCGTAGAGCAGCACGCTGCCGTTTCCCCCTCAGAACAGTCTAAAGGTTTCTCTGAAACAGTGAGTTAGGTGAAGTCTGCAGATTCCTGATGTTTACAGCGGCTCTTGTGCAAGAGCTCTGGCGAAAGTGGCCACTGGGGAAACCGAGTGAGTTTATAGGACCCTGCCAGACGTCGCTGCGGTGAGCTTCTGGTTTCGCTGAACCAAATGGCAAAACAAAAGGTTTTTTTCTGCAGACGTGTGGGAGAAAGGGGGTTTTAGGCTCCTATCCCACGTTCTCCATTTTAGTAAGCGTTTTCTAGTGTGGGAGGAGAGTCACCTCAACCTCTGAGCGTACTTTCAGAAACAACAACAACAACAGGCTAGCGGTGAGATAAGCAAGAAATGTGGCTGCGTCCGAGTTTAGGGGCTTAGTTTGCTAAAAAAAAAAAGGCTCCACCGCAGGCAGCCACTGATCCACTCTTCCTAAGCCTCCTCCTTCCTCCTTTCTCTCACACCAGGCTAATTTCCTAAAATTAGTGTCTATGGGGAAAAATAATTGCCAGACGACACAACTTTTCTGTGCCAGGCGAGGCCTTCTGCAGTTTCAATCACGGCTCTGCTGCTGGGCAGAGTCAGAGAGGTAAAAGAGCCACTAATCAAAGCCACATGTCCTCTCCAAGAAGAAGCCACTCTGGAGAGATGTCCATTAAAGGGGAGCTCCACCAAAGTTTCAAAAATGTTCCATAATTAAGTGATTAAGATGTATACACAGAGTAGTTTGGTGTGAAGTGCCGAGTTAAAATTATTCACAGTAGTGGTGATCGGAACCAGACGTCTGAAGAGTTTTACGCCTCTGAAAGTTCCTTCACTGAAATTTATAACATGAAATGGCTGTAAATTCACTGCCTGATTCCTGAGACATCATTTTCACCATACGTTATGATCAAGGCCTAGCATGTTTCGTTAATTCATTTATTTGAATCCATTCATGGCAGAGTGGTACATGCAGAGTGTTGTCGGGGCAAAAGAAAATGTTCCCCCCACCCAAATGTTCCACTATATTACCATCATCAACAAAACATGTAGACACACAGACGTGTGTAGGTTTATTGATGGTTTTGAGAAGTAAATGACATCACAACCCCAGGTCCTACCATTTCAACTGTTTGACTGTTGCATGACAGAATTATGCAAATATTTTGAAAAATCTGTGAAATTTCTTTTTAATTAACTGTGCGCCCAGAGGACATAGGACTGCCGGATTTATCAGGATCTCGTTTCTTATGCCTGAGAAATATTTTTTTGTACACCCTTAAAAAGATGGTGCTTCAAAGGTTCTTCTGTAAAAATATTATTTTATATAAGACTATGGAATACTTGAAGAACCATTTGCCTGATTAAATGGTTCTTTGCATCATGAAAGCGTTTTTAGATTGATGGAGAATGTGCTGTAGAGGGTTTTACATAGAACCTTCTTGAAAATGGCTCTGAAGCACCAAAAAGGATTCCACTATTGTTACAAACCAAAGAACCCTTTTTGGTACTACAACCCCAATTCCAATGAAGTTGGGATGTTGTGTAAAACATAAAAACAGAATACGATGATTTGCAAATTCTTCTCAACCTATATTCAACTGAATACACTACAAATACAAGATATTTAATGTTCAAATGGATAAGCTTTATTGCTTTTTGCAAATATTCACTCATTTTAAATTTGATGCCTGCAACACGTTCCAAAGACATTGGGACAGGGGCAACAAAAGACTGGGAAAGTTGAGGAATGCTCAAAAAACACGTGTTTGGAACATTCCACAGGTGAACAGGTTAATTGGAAACAGGTGAGTGTCATTATTGGGTATTAAGGGAGCATCCCTCTAAGGCTCAGTCATTCGCAAGCAAGAATGGGTTGAGGTTAACCACTTTGTGAATGACTGCATGAGCAAATAGTCCATCAGTTTAAGAACAACGTTTCTCAATGTGCAGTTGCAAGGAATTTAGGGATTTCATCATCTACAGTCCACAATATGATCAAAAGATTCAGAGAATCTGAAGAAATTTCTGCAAGTAAGCGGCAAGGCAGAAAACCAACATTGAATGCCTGTGACCTTCGATCCCTCAGGCGGCGCTGCATTAAAAACTGACATCATTCTGTAATGGATATTACCACATGGGCTCAGGAACACTTCAGAAAACCTTTATCAGTGAACACAGTTCGTCGCTCCATCTACAAGTGCAAGTTAAAACTCTGCCATGCAAAGCGAAAGCCATATATCAACAACACCCAGAAACGCCACCGGCTTCTCTGGGCCTGAGCTCATCTGAGATGGACTGACGCAAAGTGGAAAAATGTCCTGTGGTCTGACGAGCCCACGTTTCAAATTGTTTTTGGAAATCATGGACGTTGTGTCTTCCAGACCAAAGAGGAAAAGGACTGTCCAGATTGTTATCAGCGCAAAGTTCAAAAGCCAACATCTCTGATGGTATGGGGGTGTGTCTGTGCCCATGGCATGGGTAACTTGCACATCTGTGAAGGCACCATTAATGCTGAAAGGTACATACAGGTTTTGGAGCAACATATGTTGCCATCCAAGCAATGTGTTTTTCAGGGACGTCCCTGCTTATTTCAGCAAGACAATGCCAAGCCACATTCTGCACGTGTTACAACAGCGTCGCTTCGTAGTAAAAGAGTGCAGGTACTAGACTGGCCTGCCTGCAGTCCAGACCTGTCTCAAGTTGTACATCAAACAAGAATGGGAAAGAATTCCACCTACAAAGCTTCAACAATTAGTGTCCTCAGTTCCCAAACATTTATAGAGTGTTGTTAAAAGGAAAGGTGATGTAACACAGTGGTAAACATGCCCCTGTCCCAACTTCTTTGGAACGTGTTGCAGGCATCAAATTCAAAATGAGTGAATATTTGCAAAAAGCAATAAAGTTTATCCGTTTGAACATTAAATATCTTGTCTTTGTAGTGTATTCAATTGAATATAGGTTGAAAAGGATTTGCAAATCATCGTATTCTGTTTTTATTTATGTTTTATCCAATGTCCCAACTTAATTGGAATTGGGGTTATATAAAGAACCCCTTTTGCTCAGAATGTAGGTGTTAATACCAAAAGAGAATACATTTGGGCAACAGTGTAAGCTCTGTAAATGTAGCAGTTTACATTGTCAGACAATAGGACACTGTATAGGAACATTTTTGTCTCCCAAGGTAGAAATGATGTTCATGCCTTCAAAAGTGCCTTCAAAAGTACAACAGTGGTCTTAAAGTCTGATCCTTAAATGAGTTTTAACATAAACATTAACATTATTCGCTATAGAAAAATAGAAAAAATAGAAATATTCGCAAATAGAAAAATAAACGTTATAATAGAAAGTCTGGAATCAAGACAGCATGTATAGAGTCACTCTATACAAAAGCACTAAATATGTACCACCCCAGTGACAGTGTTTGGACCCTGAAATGTACACTTTAGTAACTATTTTTCTGGAAGTGTACAAAGTTGTTGCCTTGTTCTGCTGGAAGGTGGTGTGCATGTTTGATGGGGATTAGTTCAAGGGACAGATGCTGCCTTATAAGGTCCCCTAAAGATGGCTAGTAATGGGAAACAGATTAAGTTGCCTCCCCAACTTAAGGACTAATTTATGCATGTGGACGTCTCAATCAGTACTTTCTACCTACTATCTCTCCTCTTCTCTTCCCCTCAGTCCTTCTCTATTAAGGGTTTAACAAGAAGCAGAGAGAACCAATCTGCCTGAGGGAAAGGAAATTACTGGTACAGAGGGCATCTTAATGACCGTAATCTTCCAGTGGGCACTTACTTTCCTTTTGAACTCAGAGCTGCCTCGTCCTGTCTTGACTGTGTTACTTAGTAGTGGGCTGCTAAGAATCACTCCATGAAGGGTCTTACACACTGATGTCTTAAAAGACGCCCCGCAGTATTGCCTGAGGTATAAAGGGCTGGTCTTGGCTAGTCCGGTCATCCTCTTTAAGAGACTATTTAACACCAGCACAGTTACAATAGAAACTCAAAAGTACTATCTATAATTACAGTAAATTGTATGTGTTACTTCTTGTATTTACAGAGAATCCTAGCAAAAATAATCAGTAGCAAATACATTGAAAATTCTGAAGAAATATAGAAATATTAGATCTTAAAGCATATGATTTGAATCAGTCAAATGCACTGACAACTAAAGGATTTTCATCATTGTTTGTATATGTGTGTTAATATGTTTTAACTGTATTTGGTCACTTGTGCAGGTACTACAGGGTGAAGATTTTTTGGTCACTTTGTACCACCACATTGAAAGGTAATAATGGTTTGTTTACATTTCCTCATTTGGTCTGCATTATAGTGCCTAGATCAATGGTTACTAACCCTGGCCCTGGAGATGTACCTTCCTGTAGAGTCCACTTCCAACCACAATCAGATACATTAGTGTTAGAGGAGGCAGCACTTCAAATCCAGATTAGGTGCAGGAAAGGAGGAGGGTTGGGACCATTATACAAGATAATTAGTGCCACAGTAGCTATGTTTCCATTTCTGCACAAACAGAAAGTGATAAAATGAGAATGCATTACAAATGTTTGCCTTTTTTGCTGCCCAGCATCTTGTTTACATCAACCTGACTGTTAGAAACAAAAATGCATTGCATAATCATTTCCTGCAAAAAAAATGTCATATAAGTTTTGGCAACATTTCAGGTGTCAATAAAGAGCTTTTATCTAAAGAAATAGAAAAGTTTTGCCAATATTACTGAAAAATTTTGTTTTCATAGCTTACACTGACAAACTTTTCTAAGCAGTAAACCATACCATTTTCCACAGCTATGTTGACAAACTTTTCGCAGCATTAAAAGTTTTTGTTTTGGATGGAAACACAGCTAATGTGGAAAACCCTGTCTTCATTCTGAAAGTGTTTGTGTAAATGATGTCCTGTGAGGCTACAGAATATTGATTCCATAAAACTGACACCTCCATCCATCCATCCATCCATCCATCCATTATCTTCTGCTTCTCCGGGGTTCGGCTCGCGGGGGCAGCATCCTAAGCAATGAGGCCAAGACCTCCCTTTCCCCAGCCACTTCCACTAGCTCTCCAAGGGGGATTCTGAGCATGTCCTGGGTCTTCTCCAGGGTCTCCTCCCAGGTGGACTTGCCTGTGACACCTCCCGAGGGAGGCGTCCAGGAGGCATCCTAACCAGATGCCCGAACCACCTCAGCAGGCTTCTCTTGACGGGAAGAAGCAGCGGCTCTACTCCGAGTCCCTCCCGGATGACCGAACTTCTCACCCTATCTCTAAGGGAGAGTCCAGACACCCTGCGGAGGAAACTCATTTCGGCCGCTTGTATTCGCAATCTTATTCTTTCGCTCATGACCATAGGTGAGGGTGGGAACGTAGATCGACCAGTAAATCGAGAGCCTTGCCTTATGGCTCAGCTCTTTCTTTACCACAACAGACCGGTAAAGAGCCCGCATCACTGCTGACCCAGCACCAATCCGCCTGTCAATCTCCCGCTCCCTTGTACTATCACTCGTGAACAAGACCCCGAGATACTTGAACTCCTCCACTTGAGGCAAGAGCCTATCCCCGACCCAGCGAGGGCTCTCCGCCCTTTTCCGCCTGAGAACCATTGTCTCGGATTTAGAGGTACTGATTCTCATCCCAGCCGCTTCAAACTCTGCTGCAAACCGATCCAGCAAAAGCTGAAGTTCACGGCCTGATGTCCCCAATAGGACCAACAGGAACGAGTCTGACTTACTGCCGGTTACTGCGAAACAAACTCGAGCTTTGTTTGTATAGGGCCTGAATGGCTCGTAGCAAAGAGCCATGTACCCCGTACTCCCGAAGCACCTCCCACAGAATACCCTGGGGAACACAGTCGAATGCCTTCTCCAGATCCACAAAGCACATGTGGACTGGTTGGGCAAACTCCCATGAACCCTCCAGAACCTGGAGAGGGTGAAGAGTTGGTCCAGTGTTCCACGACCAGGGCACTGCTCCTCCTGGATCCGAGGTGCGACTATAAGCTGGACTCTCTTCTCCAGTACCCCTGCATAGACCTTACCAGGGAGGCTGAGGAGTGTGATTCCCCTGTAGTTGGAACCCACCCTCCGGTTCCCTTTTTTAAAAAGAGGCACCACCACCCCAGTCTGCCAATCCAGTGGCACCGCCCCCGATGTCCACGCAATGTTGAAAAGGCATGTCAGCCAAGACAGCCCCACAACATCCATCCATGTCGGTGGGATTGAGGAGGTCCTCAAAGTATACCTTCCACCGCCCAATGACGTCTTCAGTTGAAGTCAGCAGCACACCATTTCCACTATATACAGTGCTAGTGGCACACTGCGTTCCCCTTCTGAGTCGCCTGACAGTTTGCCAGAATCTTTTCGGAGCCAACTTAGTCACTTTCCAAGGCCTCACCAAACTCCTCCCACACAATTTTTTGCCTTGGCGACGACTGAAGCCGCAGATCGCTTGGCCTGTCGATACCTGCCAGCTGCCTCTGATGTCCCACAGGCCAACCATGCCTGGTAGGACTCCTTCTTCAGCTTGACGGCATCTCTCACCTGGGTTGTCCACCACCGGGTTCGAGGATTACCGCCCCGACAGGCACCAACTACCTTACGGCCACAGCTACAGTCAGCCACTTCAACAATGGAAGAGCAGAACATGGCCCATTCTGAGTCAATGTCCCCCACCTCCCCCGATATCTGGTCAAAGTTCTGACGGAGGTGTGAGTTGAAGATCAATATGACAGGTTCTTCTGCCAGACGTTCCCAGCAAACCCTCACTATACGTTTGGGCTTCCCTGGTCTGACCGGCATCTTCCCCCACCACCTGATCCAACTCACCACCAGGTGGTGATCAGTTGACAGCTCAGCTCCTCTCTTTACCTGAGTGTCCAAAACACATGGCTGCAAGTCCGATGACATGACTACAAAGTCAATCATTGAACTGCGGCCTAGGGTGTCCTGGTGCCATGTGCACTTATGGACATCCTTGTGTTCAAACATGGTGTTTGTGATGGACAAACTGTGGTTTGCACAGAAGTCCAAAAACTGAACACCACTCGGGTTCAGATCAGAGAGGCCATTCCTCCCAATCACACCCCTCCAGGTCTCACTGTCATTGCCCACATGAGCGTTAAAGTCCCCCAGTAGGACAATAGAGTCTCCAGGAGACTCTGACACCTGAGTGTGCCAAAGCAGTGCCTTATAACTTGCTACAGAGTGGCAGCAAAGTCTTGCGAATAGGTGTATTGTTTACTTTAGTTCATATTTCATTAGTTATCAACAGAAAATCAGGATATTTTCTTAATCTGAGTTGATATATTAGGAATGTCAGTAATATTGTTCATAAATTTTAATTTGCATAGATTCTTTAAGATAAGATAAAGAAGAAAAGTTGGGGGGCATCTTCTCTTTTCTCTTTACACTAGGATCCGATCCTTCCTCACCCAAGAGGCCGCCCAGGTGCTAGTGCAGTCACTTGTCATCTCAAGGCTTGGTCTTCCCATGCAGGCCATCAAGCCTCTGCAACTCATCCAGAATGCGGCAGCACGGCTCATCTTCAATCTGCCCAAGTTCAGCCACGTCACCCCACTGCTGCGCTCCCTCCACTGGCTTCCTGTAGCTGCACGCATCAGATTTAAAACCCTAATGCTTGCCTACAAAGCCAAAAATGGACCAGCTCCTACCTACTTGATGGCAATGGTGAAATCTCAAACTGTACCACGAGCCCTTCGAGCTTCGAGTACAGCTCGGCTTGACACGCCATCCTTCAAGGCACATGGAAGACAAGCGTCGAGAATGTTCTCTGTACCGGCACCCAGGTGGTGGAATGAACTCCCACTGGCTGTCCGAACAGCAGAGTCTCTTGCTGTCTTCAAACGTAGACTGAAGACTCATCTCTTTACACAGCACTTAAATGAGCACTGAATTATAAGCTGCACTTATATATATTTTATTGTATTGCACTGTGTATTGTAGTTTATTGTATTGTATTTTATTGTAATTTTATTGCATTGAATGGCACAGAGTTCTGCGTTCAACTCTTCCTTTTTCTCTCGGTGTCTGCAGTGACATTTTGTTTCTAGCAGGACCTGAGCTCAGGACTCTTTTCTCTAAGCTATTGGTAGCTAGCAAAGATACTTTCTTTAGATTGACAAACACTTCTTGTAAGTCACTCTGGATAAGAGCCTCTGCTAAATGCTGTAAATGTAAATGTAAATCTTCTGTTAAAGAAACCTGCTGGAGAAATTCTAAAAGAGCACATTTTCCATGATTTTTCGAGATGTTCCTATTTATTCTGTGATTGCATTGGATTGGTTCTAATTGTAGATCTGAGTGCCACCGAAATGGTTTTGTTATTCAGTGCTGTATTTAGACTTTTCATAATTCCATTTTAATTATATAGTATTGTAGTGTACAAAACTCATCATTGTCACATTTTTACCAATACGAATAACGCTTAACAGTACTACTTGAACCATGACTGTAGTAAGGAATAAAGAGTAAGAAATTCATGTTCTTTGGGAAAGGAAACTGCAAAATAGGACAAATTTCATTTAATTACTAAGGCTTCGTGACTAGAGTGCCTTTTTAAATCCTGCATTATAATCTAAACATTGTCAAGTCTTACTGCCTAAGCAATCAACAAAACAATAAAACATAATACAACTGTCTGACATTTTCACATATTGATAACATATATACTGTGTTCCTGTAACATCTTTTACTTCAAGCCTCTTTTAGAAATGTGTACAAGGATGCTTTTTGTCTGAATTTAGTCCTCCTGCAGCTGAAGATGTCCTGCTGAGGTCAAATGTCGTCACAGTATGGATTCAGCCAGCTTTTCTTCAGGAATCACAGATAACTAGGGGGTCATGACCTCAGACTTGACCTCAGGAGAAGTTGGATTAGGTAAAAAAACATTCTCAGAGGTTCCTCCAAAACTCGCTCTGTGTTCTTCCCAGTCTGGGAAATATCCATGCCTGTCAAAATGAGGCTAAGGTTATTGATGAAGTGACCAATTGACCCAGCACAGAGCAGTGTTCTTGTTTTTTGTTGTTCTTCAGAACAACTGAACATGTTTGCGATCACAATGTGCTGGGCGGCCCCTGCCCTTTCTCAGTTATGGTAATAGATCTGATCTAGTCAATCCAAGTGTTCTGAAGGCATTAGCTGAAGCAGATATGGCAGATTATGTTTGGAACTACACCCTGCAGAAAGGTAGCTCTCCAGGAGTAGCATTTATTGCCACTCATTACTATTGTTCATCATTTTCTACGATGAACATTTCTGAAATGTAGCCATCCAGGCTGTGGAAGCCTTGTTTGCCTTATTTATCAGAGCTGGATTCATGTGAGTAGCCTCCCGATATATAACCAATTGCCTGCCCTGAGTCCTGAGAGGAATTTACTCTAGAATTTACCCCAGATTATGTGTTTGTGGCCTGTGGAAAGAGTTCTCTGGATTTCAGCATTGAATGCATTTTAACATAGAACTCATAAATGAGAAACACATTTTCCAGGTATATACAAAAGTAAGTCCTGTTGTATGTTTTGCTATTTATGAGTTCGGTGCATAAGTGTATGCATGTGTCTGACATGCAAAGTCATAATTGTGCTGCCCTGAGGCAATGAAGACATCTCAGTTCACCTAATTACTCATCTCAGAATATGTGAATAAAGTAATTGTTGCCTAAACACACCTTAAGTGAGATAAGAAGAGAATCTTGGTTTATCTGGAATATCAGAAAGATGAATCCAGTCTAAACCTGTTTCATAAACCTTTCTATCTGTAGTAAGCATCACAAAACCTCAATCCTTTCTCAGTGCTTTGGCTTTCTGAGCACTGCCAGTGCTTGTTTCATCTTACAAAGAAGCAAACAAATTATTTTCCACTACCAGAACCAAGAGAGATGGTGTATAACCAATTATTCAAAATCCTAATGTTTATCTACAAATAAACATTTAGTTTGCTGTTCTTTGAGTCCAAATTCCATTTAGCAAATGTGAGGCAGGCGTAAGCAAGTATGGAATGTGTGGCAAGAACACTGTACAGGGGGAGGATTTAGGACTAATTTGCAGAATCAGTGCCCAACCACACCACAGCAGATTTACACTTAATGACCAAAAGTAAGTGGACACCCATTTAAATTATTGGTTTGGCTGTTTCACAAGAACTGTTTATCAGGAGCTTCATGGACTGGGTTTCCATGATGACTATGACAACTGAGCAGCTGCAAACACACTCACCATGTGCAGTGCTAAGATCACCGTGTGCAATGCCAAGCGTCAGCTGGAGTAAAGCACACCACTGTTGGACTCTGGAGCAGTAGAAACGTGTTCTCTGGAATAATGAATTGTGCTTCACCATCTGGCAACCTGGCAGAAGAATCTGGGTTCAGCGGATTCCAGGAGAAAACGACTTACTGGAATGCATGGAGAAGGAATAATGGCCAGGGGCTGCTTTTCATAGTTTTGCCTTCTTAGTTCCAGGAAAATTTATAATACTACAACATACTTATACTGACATTGTGATTATTGTAAGGAATTGTGTGCAACATTGTGACAGCAGTTTGGGGAAGGGCTTTTTCCTGTTTCAGCATGGCAGTGCAACCAGGCCTACATTAAGCTCTGAGCCCAACATGATCAAGCACCTTGGGCGTGAATTAGAACACTCACTGTGAGCCAGGCTTTCTCACTCAACATCAGTGCTCAAATTAATTAACTTGTGGCTAAATAGAAGTGAAACCCACCGGCCATGTTCATAAATCTAGTACTAACCCTTCTTGGAAGAACAAAGGCTGTTAGAGCAACTCTATATTAATGCTCTTACTTTTAGGAAGAGATGTTTAACAAGCATATTTGTTTGTGATGTTCTAGTGTTCACATTTTTGTTGCTATGTAATGTTTGTCATTTTGGTTCTTTTGTCTGACATTTTCCTCCAGATGCTCTTCTTGTCTCATCTCTTTTCTTGTATTTGGTTCTGTAGATGGAGATGGTAGTTCTGGTCTGAATGACCTTGTTTTGAGATTTTTGATTGTTGGTTCTCCACTGTCACTACAATTTAGCGTCCTATAGTGGAGATATCTGCCATGCTTTCTGTGTTCAGTTTTTTGAATGAGGTCAGTTACATGCTGTTTACTTTGGCTAAACAGGGCTGCCCAATCACTTTGATTAGCAAAGCTCTTTGATTAGATGGATCCAATGTGCTTGGTGCCAGGAGGTGAGTTGATGTCCCTGGCTGTAGAGGGAGAGCTTCATGCTCTCTCATGCTGAAGTGAGGGCTTATACCTTGGTTTACCACCATACTGTACCTGAAATGGATATAATAAAAGATAAAAACAGTAACCGGTAGAATATATCAGTGCAGGCAACAATTCACAATAACATTTTATATGATAGGATAAAGTTGTTCATGTAGTGGCATCACCTAAAAGGAAGGGTCTATGGATTATCTTCAGCTTTATAAGCTTGATTTCTGTGCTGTTTGATTCAGCAGGTGTGCCTAAGAAATGTTTCTTTTAAAGCTGAAGAGCTGGCAACTGAGCAATATTTCCACAGTATATCAAAGTGCTTAGGTCCGCCTAAGCAGTAGATCTGCTGAATCAGTTGGATTACTCCTCCTGTTTAGATAAACAAACTCTATTGTATTTCCATTTGGATAAACAAATAAATAAACAAACTGATAATTGAGAGGTTTTGTTGTTTCACTTCAACTTGTGGATTGTTATGTTGCTTGAAAGTTTGTGAACCTTTTATCAATTTGGGAATTTCCACAATCTGACCTAAAATATCGCCAGATCTTCATTTAACTTGTAAGAATAGATAAAGAGAATCTAGTTAAATAACTTACACTAAAACCTGTATCATTTTTTATTCTTTTATTGAATCCAATGTAACCTGGCATCAAATGTCTTTCTTGGGAAAAGTATGTGAACCCCTTATGACCACCAAATCCAAATATTTCCAATAATTGGTGATCAGTCCTGCATTTTGATTTGAAGGAATCTTGGCCTGTTCCTCCTTACAGAATTGCAGCAACTGTTCGTGTGCTTTCTTGGACCAGTCCCACACCTTAGGTTCTGCTTCAGCATTTCTATTGGATTCTATTGGTCCATTTAGGAAAGGTTTCCAGACCTTAATAGATAGATAGCCATTCCAAAATGCAACATTTCTTCTGATTTAACCATTATTTGTGTTGTTTTTCTGCAACACCCTTCTTCTGTTGACGTTATGTTTATGAATGGATATGCTAACATTCTCCTGTAGAATCTTTTGATAAAATCTACAATTCATAGCTAATGGCAAGCTGTCCTGGTCCAATAGCAGCAAAACAGCCTCAAACCGTGACACTGCCACAACTGAGTTTTAAAGTTAGGATGAAGTTCTAATGCTGGAGTGCAGTGTTTAGTTTTGGTAAACATAACATCTCTCATTTAAGCCATAAATATCATTTTTTGCCTTATCCATCCACATAAGATTATTTCAGTCTGGCGTATCCCTGTGTCTTTGAAATGAATGAAATGTATGAAATTTTAAAGAGGCAAAAATATTCTTCCTGGAGAGAACTGGCTAGAGAGAGAGAGAGAGAGAGCAAGGGAGAAAATGCTTGTGTGAGTGCATGAAATATCTGTTAAAAAAAAGGCAATACAAAAAAGACAATCATATTAACTTAAAATGTAAAGCAGCTGTTTTAATATTTCAGGGCATGCACTAGAAATATATGCATTGTAGACCAGGCTTGGAAACCCAGGTTGATGTTTTTTAAACAGAGTATGGTCAGTCACATTCATGATCAAACCTGACCCAAATGATCAGCTATACCAGACTGACAGTTCTAGAGGTTCACATGCTTTTGTCCACAAATTTAACACCAGATTGCTTTGTTCAATAAACAGATTAAAGACAATATGTCATTTCTTTAATTTTGTTCTTTACTTAAATGAAGATCTGATTATATTTTAAGTCACATTTATGTAGAAATGTACAAAATGATAGAGTTCACAAAGTTTCAAACAATACTGTATGTATACACATATACACATAAAATTCAATTAGATAAAATACAATATAAGGACATCGTGCTGTAGTTGGGGCTTGAAGGGCAAGAAGGGCTTGGGTTTGATTCCCCAAACAGGCGACCAGGGTCCTTTGTGTGTGGAGTTTGCATGTTCTCCCCATTCCTCCGGGTTCTCCAGTTTCCTCCCACAATCCAAAGGCATACAGTCTGGCCAACTGGACATGGTAAATTGCCCCTAGGTGTGAGTGTGGACATAGTGAATGTATATGTCTCTCTGTCTGCTCTGTGATGGACAGGCGATCTGTCCAGGGTGTGTCCTGCCTTCTGCCAGATGACAGCTGGGATAGGCTCCAGCACCCCCTGCGATGTGATAGTTAAGTTTGTCTGTATATGGTTTTTCACTTTCACATCCCAAAAAAAGCAGTGTTGTCTCAGGCCATCGGTGTCAGTAATGGCTTCTCGACAGCTACACATTCTTTCAGAGACATAGTGTTGAGTTTTCTCACAGTGGAAGGATAGACAGAAACACCTGTGTTTTTTCATGTCTAAAGCAAGAGTGGAGCTTACTTTTATCTTTCTGATTTTTGGATACTTTCTTTCAAACTCCTGTTTAAACTCCTATTTTCAATCGTTTTCCTTTGTCTTTCGCTTTTCTTATGCATGTGGAAGTCCACATATATACAGTATATCTGTGGTTTGACCTCTGAACAGGAAGCATCTTGTACTCTGGCTGCTACTATTTTATTTGCATGAAAAAAGTCTTGTTGAACCTGTGCCTAGTTTATAAACTACTGTACCATTTTGAAATAGTGCAAATATTATTTTGTCATCTGTTACACATTTTTGTTCAAAGCTGGTCAAGATATGGCATGTATTGACAGCCTCAAAGTATTCTGGAGCTTTTAGAATGTCAAAATGTAGCAAGAAACCTCAGTGGCATTTCCAGATCCAGCTGTCCTCACATGGTATAAAACGAAAACTGCTGTGTTCTTAAAGCTGGATAGTAAGCCCTGATGAAAGATATAAAAATGTAATTACACTATTCATGAAATTGTTTCAGTGTTCAGACATTTAACAAGAACCATTTGTCATTATCATGCAGACACGTCTACTTGATGACACAGATAATAAATGTAACTTGCTATGCCAAATAGCAAATGCATTAAACCTAAGAAAGATGAGAAGGATTTGGAGCTGATATATAGTCACGGTTTCAAATTTGTCTCGTGCAAAACGTAGTGCATACATGTGAAGTTGGTTTAGTCATTTTTTTCTGCAACAGCTTGTTCAAATCAGCATGACGCCATTCAGTTCGTGTATTCATTTGTATTTTAAGTCCAAACACCAGAATGTTCTGTATTGTTCCTTATCCGCCGCAAACCAAAGCTTTCGGATCTCAGACAAAAACACCAGGATACTCCTCCAATAACCCTAAGAGCCTGCACAACTGGGAGGAAGCCTAGACTAAACAACTTAACAAAGCAGACGTCAGCACATGCTCCTCTCTGCCAGCATGTGTGACCAGCTGCTCACAATTTCATGCAATTTACAGTGTGATTTCTCAGTGTTTTAGTAAGTGTCTGACGTATGCCTCTAACAGATCTTCACCCTGCAGGATTCACAGTGCTTTGGGTTAAATAACCGTCAGCTCCATTTGGGAGCAGATCCATCTGCTGACAGTGCCTGCTATAAATTCCATCTGGTGCTTCTGCACTGACACCCACATTCACCTGTGGCAGAACTCCTAGGGAGATGTGTGTGCTTCATATGGGGGTTGTAAACCTCGGGCCCTGCAGAGGCCCAGCAGGGGACCACAGTGTGGGAGTAATGGAAGTGAACACCCCTTTGCCACAGCCAGGCCTGTGGATGAGAAGAATGAATGTCTAGCTAGGAGATAACACCAGCAACCTTTCCTGCATTCTTACTTAGAATAGTATAAATGAAGCCCAGTGAGATTCTGATTTTGTTATAGCATTTTTGTTACAGCATGTAATAACTGGTTAGCAATAAAAAGCTGTCATGATAAAGAGGTGTTGGCTCCTACAACTGTCCTCTTCAACAAAGTTTATGTTGAAGACCCAGAGTTTGAAGACTGTTTGCATTTCATCCTGAGGAGGTTCTTGATCTAGAAAAAAGTCTAAATCAAAAAAGGCATCTTACGACAAAAAGACAATCATTTCGAAGCAAGTGTCAGACAGTGAAACCTAGGGTTAGGGGTAAGTGATTAACAAAGAATGCAACTTGAAAGAATTCTTAAAACTACTACTATATACACTCACCGGCCACTTTATTAGGTACACCTTGCTAGTAAAATGTTGGATCCCCTTTTGCCTTTAGAACTGCCTTAATTCTTTGTGGCATACTTTCAACAAGGTGTTGGAAACATTCCTCAGAGATTTTAGTTCGTTATTTGAGTTCCTGTTGCCTTTCTATCATCTCGTACCAGTCTGCCCATTCTCCTCTGACGTCTCACATCAACAAGGCATTTTTCGTCCACACAACTGCTGCTCACTGGATATTTTCTCTTTTTTGGACCAATTTCTTTAAGCCCTAGAGATGGTTGTGCATGAAAATCCCAGTAGATCAGCAGTTTCTGAAATACTCAGACCAGCCTGTCTGGCACCAACAACCACGCCATGTTCAAAGTCACTTAAATCACCTTTCTTCCCCATTCTGATGCTCGGTTTGCACTTCAGCAAGTTGTCTTGACCACCTCTACATGCCTAAATGCATTGAGTTGTGGCCATGTGATTGGCTGATTAGCTATTTGTGTTAACAAGTGTGGGATTTTTTAAGAAATATGTCCTTAAATCACCTTTTAATAAAAGTTTTGTAATAATCATTACCTTAGAAATGATTAAAGACGGAGTTATGAGCATAAAAGAGAGACAGACAGGCCTATAAGTATTTAACTGAGGCAGGCAGACAGTACAGCAGGCCCAAAACTTCCAAATATGGATTTTCTGCTCCATGAACAGACAGTACAGGCTATGAAAGGAAATCTTTGACAGTGAGTGCACCTGGCCTAGGAGCCTTGAGAAGTGTTGCCCAATCAGTGAAAACAAGCCTGCTGTTAGTGAGTAAAATAGATAAGAACCGGTAGAAACTAGCCCATCAATCAAAATTAATGAGAGCACCAAACAGTTGGTTAAGATGACCTCATGTGCCAGGATAAGGGAATTATAAAAAATATAGGAAACAAGGGTTCCTAAGAAAGCTAGAAAAACAGTTCTATTGATTGGTGATTTCAGGATGTATCAAGAATAGGTGAAGCGATGATCTCACCCTTCTCACCCCAGGGAGGGGTGATGGCTTCACTCATAAGTTGTATGTATGGTTTTTGAAGTGTCTGTACATTTTGGCTTTCAGGTGCCAACTTGTCACATTGGAACTAATAAAGAGGGCCTTTTCTTCCCTTCGAACCGAACCTGCGGCTGAAGTTTGGTTGTTTCACCTGACTTTGATGTTTTTGCAAGATTGATATTTCACTTTTCTTTAACTTTTGCAAGAATGCTTTTTCAATCTTTTTAATTCGCTACCCACTTTTGCATTAGAAAACTGATTAAATTAAAAGTAAAACTTTGATTTGACTTTAATTAATTAGTAACTTTTTTCATATCGTCGGGAACTTCAGAGCAGAGGACGGAGAGCTCTCTGGTCCCGACACAAGCATCTGAACTGTACCTAATAAAGTGGCTGGCGAGTGTATATAACGGCGTTGTGTAACTTTTTTTTTAATGAAGTTGATCAGAAATAATACACTGAGAGTTGATCGAAAGTGGCACAAAAACCTCCATATCTGTAACTGACTGGAAGTTTCCTTAAGCTTTACTCGTTATCCTCATTGAAAAGTTGTGATAATTGATCTCTTGTGGTAACTCTGTAACTTTTCTATTTGCTAGAAATTATAGTATTGGCTAGTAATATACACTGCTCAAAAAAATAAAGGGAACACTCAAATAATACATCCTAGATCTGAATGAATGAAATATTCTCATTGAATACTTTGTTCTGTACAAAGTTGAATGTGCTGACAACAAAATCACACAAAAATCATCAATGGAAATCAAATTTATTAACCAATGGAGGCCTGGATTTGGAGTCACACACAAAATTAAAGTGGAAAAACACACTACAGGCTGATCCAACTTTGATGTAGTGTCCTTAAAACAAGTCAAAATGAGGCTCAGTATTGTGTGTGGCCTCCACGTGCCTGTATGACCTCCCTACAACACCTGGGCATGCTCCTGATGAAGTGGAGCATGGTCTCCTGAGGGATCTCCTCCCAGACCTGGACTAAAGCATCCGCCAACTCCTGGACAGTCTGTGGTGCAATGTGGCTTTGGTGGACGGATCAAGACATGATGTCCCAGACGTGCTCAACCAGATTCAGGTCTGGGGAACGGGTGGGCCGGTCCATAGCTTCAATGCCTTCATCTTGCAGGAACTGCTGACACACTCCAGCCACATGAGGTCTAGCATTGTCCTGCATTACGAGGAATCCAGGGCCAACCGCACCAGCATATGGTCTCACAAGAGGTCTGAGGATCTCATCTTGGTACCTAATGGCTGTCAGGCTACCTCTGGCGAGCACATGGAGGGCTGTGCGGCCCTCCAAAGAAATGCCACCCCACACCATTACTGACCCACTGCCAAACCGGTCATGCAGAAGGATGTTGCAGGCAGCAGATCGCTCTCCACAGCATCTCCAGACTCTGTCACGTCTGTCACATGTGCTCAGTGTGAACCTGCTTTCATCTGTGAAGAGCACAGGGCGCCAGTGGCGAATTTGCCAATCCTGGTGTTCTCTGGCAAATGCCAAGCGTCCTGCACGGTGTTGGGCTGTGAGCACAACTCCCATCTGTGGACGTTGGGCCCTCATACTCCTCATGGAATCGGTTTCTAACCGTTTGTGTAGATACATGCACATTTGTGACCTGCTGGAGGTCATTTTGCAGGGCTCTGGCAGTGCTCCTCCTGTTCCTCCTTGCACAAAGGCGGAGGTAGCGGTCCTGCTGCTGGGTTGTTGCCCTCCTATGGCCTCCTCCATGTCTCCTGGTGTACTGGCCTGTCTCCTGGTAGCGCCTCCAGCCTCTGGACACTACGCTGACAGACACAGCAAACCTTCTTGCCACAGCTCGCATTGATGTGCCATCCTAGATGAGCTGCACTACCTGAGCCACTTGTGTGGGTTGTAGAGTCCGTCTCATGCTACCACGAGTGTGAAAGCACCACCAACATTCAAAAGTGACCAAACCATCAGCCAGAAAGCAGAAAGGTACTGAGAAGTGGTCTGTGGTCCCCACCTGCAGAACCACTCCTTTACTGAGTGTGTCTTGCTAACTGCCAATATCTATTCCATTTGCACAACAGCATGTGAAATTGATTGTCAATCAGTGTTGCTTCCTAAGTGGACAGTTTGATTTCACAGAAGTTTGATTTACTTGGAATTATATTGTGTTGTTTAAGTGTTCCCTTTATTTTTTTGAGCAGTGTAGTTGAAAGCTAGGGCTGAATATTGTGACCCCAGGCCATTTTGATAAGATGATTTAATACAGAAATTGCTAACTTAAGCATCAAGAATTTCTAGCCAGTATTTTTTTTTCTTTTTCAGTATTGAGAGCTGCGTAGAACAAAGAGTAGAATCACCAATGGATTCCAGCTAAATAATCATGTATAATCTGATTTTAGGTTCATTTTAAAGCCGTTATCTTCCAGTTAATTGGCCACTGGGAGCTTTGATTCCCAAATGATCTCACACTTAAAGAGCAACAACACACCACTATTTTCTCCTAACTCCACCCCTGGACACCCCACTCCTAGCATCACAACCGAGCTTTAAGCATGCTGTCTGTTTGATTCCAAGCACAGAAGTATAACAGGGAGACTATCCAGACTAGCCGTACACTGCCTCATCTGTCATCCAGGGTTCGCTGCAGTGGCCCTAAATCTTTACGTTGTGCAAACTGTTCATGGAACTTATCAGCAGCTGGAAACTTGCAAGAATTTTCACATAATCGGGCCATGTATTCACATTCCAAGCAAGGCTGGTGTATATTATTATTACAGAACAATGCCCTACAGCTAATAATGAAAATAATGTCTTAGGGTGTAGGTAGTTTTTAAACATTTATCTAATGATCCCCTTATATCATCATATTTTGTCCTGCAGACAAACCTAGAAGTTTTCAGGGAGATATAGATGCTTATGAACTGGTGGAGACTGAGACCAAAGGTACTCAATAGATTACACATTTCTTTGATAAGGGAAAAAACCTTGAACCTAGTGCATGCTCTCACACCAGAGTGAAAAGATGAGCCTCATGCTGACTGCTAAGAACCACTCCATTCCACTAAGTGATGGCAACAGGATACCCATCATAGGACTCGGGACATATGGGGATCCACGGACAGTAAGACTCTGAATCTATGCAGTTGCTAATGCTACAATAAATGCTAATGTACAAATGTGATTAGGTTTAATTGGCATCAAGCTTGAGAAGAACTTGAGAAGTCTTCACAAAGTTTCAGGCTATTGTATACATTTTTCCATGTAAATAACTGTGTATTTGGTAACATGCTAATATTACAAATAGAAAACACAATGAGTAATTCTGTCTCTTACAGACTCCTAAAGGTACAGCGCGAGAGTGTGTAAAGCTGGCTATAGATGTTGGCTACAGGCAGTTTGATGGAGCATTGGTTTATTTTAATGAGCATGAAGTTGGACAGGCCATTCGGGAGAAGATTACAGATGGAACTGTTAGAAGAGAGGACATCTTTTACTGTGGAAAGGTACTACAGTTGGAAGCTACACCTATTCCTTCCTGTGGAGGTGCAAAAAAGGTCATATGTAGAGTTATACTGAATTACAGATTTAGCCAGTACAGTATATGTGCCCAAACCTGTGGGCTTTGGCTACTTAAAAAACACTTAAAAAATAGATTTGTATTCAGTAAGTGATTATATGAAGCCATTAAAACTTGAAAATTCAAATGTATGATCGCATTTCTTGATCAGCCCACATTGGTTGAATATGATTGTGGGTTTTTAATATTTTATCTTTGGATAAATTCAAACACTGAGTTGCTCAAACTTCATTTGAAATCTTTGTTATTTGTATTTCAGTTGTGGAGCACCTTCCACCCACCTGAGCTGGTTAGACCTGCACTAGAGAGAACACTGAAGACTTTACAGCTGGATTATGTTGATCTGTACATTATTGAGCTTCCCATGGCCTTTAAGGTAAAATCTCTCTAGTAACACCGAACAGGAAACTTATCCAGAAAGCACTCTGAAAAGGTTTGGCAGAGGGAAAGGTTCCATTATTATATGAGAGCCCATATAATGCAAAATGTACCCTGTAAATCACGGCACCGACTGATGTGTTTAATG
Organism: Pygocentrus nattereri; assembly: GCF_015220715.1. NCBI lineage: Eukaryota > Metazoa > Chordata > Actinopteri > Characiformes > Serrasalmidae > Pygocentrus > Pygocentrus nattereri. Next base: position 31,301,550 of record NC_051221.1, on the reverse strand, counting down.
TTTTTGCTGAAGTGCTGTGTTCTTGTTTCAGCCAGGTGATAAATTCTACCCTAAAGATAAAAATGGTAAATACATCTACCATGAGACAGACCTGTGTGCTACATGGGAGGTGAGAGCTGCTTTATAATTGTGCAAGTCTTTGCAGCACACACTTATTGCTAAGTAAAGCAGTAACTTCATGAATGATTGTGTGGTGGTTTTCCTATTTTTGTTGTATTTCCTCCACTAGAGGTCTCTGCATTGTCTAGTAATGACTGTGGTTACTGTTTATTGGCTGCACCTGTTCCCTGTTTCTGTTGTTTGCTCCTGGTATACACACACTGTCTTTCCATCATCAAGACATGTTTGGATAAAGCATTTCTGTGCTAAATTCTTTGTGTTTACTGTTCTCATATTTCACGTCTCTGATCGTTGCCTTGCTGTTTGTATAGTGTCTTGCTCCTGTTTGCCTTGGACATTTTCAGTATCTTATTATGGCTTCTGGTTGCTTGTTAATGATGTTGGACTATGCAATATAGATTTATTGTTGTCTGATACATTTTGTACTTGGACCCAGCCGGCTCCACTGAGTCATCTTTATGTTGTGTGCTGGATAGGCATTAGAGGCTTGTAAAGATGCAGGCCTGACAAAGTCACTTGGGGTTTCAAACTTCAACCGAAGACAGCTGGAGCTGATTTTGAACAAACCTGGACTCAAACATAGACCTGTTTCCAACCAAGTAAGTTCATTTATGCTTTAAATCTGATGCTGTGCCATGCTTGCAAATATGATCTAAAAATACTCACTAAAAAGCATCGCACAAGAGTCTGAGCTTATAGCTGTCTCTACTAAACTCACAGTTTCTTACAACTTACTATTGACCTAATAAAAATGCTTGATTAAAGCCATATAGACCCATATCACAGCTAACTATATCTGTACTTATAGGTGGTCAAACCTCTTTGGGAAGTGGTTTTGCGGAAAATGTACAAATAAATCTCTGTTGTTTGTGTGATGGTTAGTAATTTGTTTATAAAAGAAAGAAATCCTGCAACTGTAAGACACTGACTGATGGGCTATAGTGAACAGTGATGTGAATGTATAGAGTCAATGACTCCCACAATTTTAATACTTGCTTTAGGTAACTTGAAGTGCTTCATACATACTTGTTATTATCTGTTTCTCAATATTATTCCAGGTTGAGTGCCATCCCTACTTTACTCAGCCCAAGCTTCTGGAGTTCTGTCGGCAAAATGACATTGTCATTGTGGGCTACAGCCCTCTTGGAACCTCTCGAGATGCTTCCTGGTACTAACTGGTCCATATTTGTTGCTCTTTTTTACATGTGTTTTTCACTTTAGGCCTAACTACAACACAGAATTTGGTTTAGTATCCTCAGGAACAGTTGCAGCAGCTCAGAAAAAACAATTTAGTACTGATGCAAACTAGGCCATGCTCTCTTGATGAAAGTGATTGTGGGGCATGTAGTGATTTGATAAACAATCCAGAGTTCACAGTATCATATCTTATTGTGCATTCTTTGTTGTCAGGGTTAACTTGAAATGCCCCCCACTGTTGGAAGATGAGGTGTTAGTCTCCATTGGGAAGAAGTACAACAAGAGTCCATCTCAGGTAGCCCTGAGGTTCAACGTTCAGAGAGGAGTGGTTGTTATCCCAAAGAGCTTCAACCCTCAACGGATTACAAAAAATTTCCAGGTGAGTTTATGGTAATTATTTCTGGAGCTTTGCTTACAAAAGCAGACTGATCCAAACTATTAAACCTAACTCTAGCCCTGTTGCCTTGGTGTTTCCAGGCTGTAATGCTGTCATGCAAGCATTTTACTATGGCTTGGGTGGATGAGGTTTTTCTTTCAGTACATTTCAGATAAATTAGTTGGCTGACATAAATTCATACTTTAAGTCAACATAAAATAAAAATATTACCATGTTAGTTCCATATTAAGCACAATTCTTCAAATCATGCCATTTAACACTTATTTTTCAAGTAATCTTTATTGAAGTGTGACTGTCTCTAAAAAGTCTATTGATTTTTCATTAAATCATCATACACGATCTTCTTCTTCTTCTGTCGGCTGCTCCCTTTAGGGGTCGCCACAGCGGATCATCTGCCTCCATCTTGCCCTATCCACTGCCTCCTCTACTTTTACACCAACCATCTCCATGTCCACCTTCACTACATCTATAAACCTTCTCTGAGTTCTACCTCTTCTCCTTCTGCCCGGCAGCTCCATCTCCAACATTCTTTGACCAATATATCCACTATTCCTCCTCAACACATGTCCAAACCATCTCAACCTGGCCTCTCTGGCTTTATCTCCAAACTGCTCCACCTTCACTGTCCCTCTGATCTGCTCATTTCTAATCTTGTCCATCCTTGTCACTCCCAACGAAAATCTCAGCATCTTCATCTCCGCCACCTCCAGCTCAACCTCCTGTCTTTTAGACAGAGCCACAGTCTCCAAACCATACATCATAGCAGGACGCACTACTGTCTTGTAAACTTTCCCTTTCACTCTTGCTGCTATCCTTCTGTCACACATCAGCCCTGACACCTGTCTCCACCCACTCCATCCTGCCTGCACCCTTTTCTTCACCTCTTTTCTGCACTGTCCATTGCTCTGGATGGTTGACCCAAGATATTTGAAGTCATTCACCTTTACGACCTCTACTCCTTGCATCTTCACCTTTCCACCTGCTTCCCTCTCATTCACACACATGTATTCGGTCTTGTCTCTACTGACCTTCATATTACTCCTTTCCAGTGCAATCCTCCACCTCTCCAGATTCTCTTCCACCTGCTCTCTACTCTCACCACAGATAACAATGTCATCTGCAAACATCATGGTCCATGGAGCCTCCTGCCTGACCTCATCTGTCAACCTGTCTATCACCATTGCAAACAAGAAGGGGCTCAAAGCTGATCCCTGATGTAACCCTACCTTCACCTTGAAACCATTTGTCACTCCAACTGCACACCTCACCACTGTCTCACTATCCTCATACATGTCCTGCACCACCCTAACATACTTTTCAGCTACACCTGACTTCCTCATACAGTACCACAGTTCCTCTCTTGGCACCCTATCATATGCCTTCTCTAGATCCACAAAGACACAATGCAGCTCCTTCTGACCTTCTCTGTACTTCTCTACCAACACTCTCAATGCAAAAGTTGCATCTGTGGTACTCTTTCTGGGCATGAAACCAAACTGCTGCTCACTGATCTGAACCTCTCGCCCTAGCCTTGCTTCAACAACTCTTTCCCATACCTTCATGGTGTGGCTCATCAACTTTATACCTCTGTAGTTACTGCAGCTCTGCACATCACCCTTGTTCTTAAAAATGGGGACCAGTCCACTGCTTCTCCACTCATCAGGCATCCTCTCACTCTCCAGGATTTTGTTAAACAACCTGGTTAAAAAGTCCACTGCCTTCTCTCCTAAACATCTCCATACCTCCACAGGTATGTCATATGGACCAACTGCCTTTCCATTCTTCATCCTTTTTAAAGCTGCCCTCACTTCCACCTTATTAATTCTCTGCCCTTCCTGATCCACTATCTCTCCCCTTGTTGTCCTCCTCTCTCTCTCATTTTCCTCATTCATTAGTTCTTCAAAGTACTCCTTCCATCTACTCAACACTCTCTGTTCACTCACTAGTACATTTCCCTCTCTATCCTTTATCAGCCTAACCTGCTGTACATCCTTTCCAGCTCTACCTCTCTGTTTAGCCAAACGATACAAGACCTTTACTCCTTCTTTACTGTCCAGCCTCTCATACAGCTCATCATAGGCCTGAGCCTTTGCCACCATTCTTTTTGCTATGCGACTAGCCTCACAGTACTCCTGCCTACTTCCTTCATCTCTCTGGTTATCCCACTTTTTCTTAGCTGCCTTCTTCTGCTGAATACTCTCCTGGACTTCCTCATTCCACCACCAACTTTCCTTGTCTTCTTTCCTCTGACGAGACGAAACTCCCAACACATTTTTGCCAGTTTCTCTCACCACCTTAGCTGTAGTTTCCCAGTCCTCAGGTAGCTCCTCACTGCCCCCAAGGGCCTGTTGCAATTTTTCCCTGAACTGCCTGCAACCATCCTCCTCCTTCAGCTTCCACCATCTAATCTTTGGCTCTGTCTTCACTCTCTTCCTCTTCTTCTAATCTCATTCTACAGACAAACACCCTATGCTGCCTTGCTACACTTTCCCCTGGCACCACTTTACAATCTCCAATCGCCTTTAGGTGGCATCTCCTGATAAAGATATAATCCACCTGTGTGCACCTCCCTCCACTCTTGTATGTCACCCTGTGTTCTTCCCTCTTCTGAAAATACGTGTACACCACAGCCATTTCCATTCTCTTTGCAAAATCTACAACCATCTGACCATCCGCATTTCTGTCTTTCACACCATACATACCCAGCACCTCTTCATCCCCTCTGTTCCCTTCACCAACATGTCCATTGAAGTCTGCACCAATCACCAATCTCTCCTCTCTAGGGACACCATCAACCACTTCATCCATCTTACTCCAAAATTCCTCTTTCTCCTCTAACTGACAACCAACCTGTGGTGCATATGAACTGACCACATTCAAAATTACACCATCAACCTCCAACTTCAGGCTCATCATCCTGTCTGACACTCTTTACATCCAGAACACTTTTCCCAAGCTGTTCCTTTAGGATTAGGTAGAAAAAGTAATATTAACCAATAATATCATGTTTCACCACCTTCCATCTCCCCTATCGATCATCTAGTGAAAAGCTCAGCTTCTTCAGAAATCCCTCCCTGATCATGCTTCACTCAAATGTGTCATGTTACAGAATTAAAATCTGCTCATTACAAATCTTTTACTGAATTGAAGTGAGTGTAAACAGAGAAAGCACTAATGTTACCACTTTACAAGAAGATTACTCATATGAATTGCTTAAAATGTGGCAATTAATCATCATTAATTAGGTCAAAAACACATTAAAGTATCTATAATATAAAAATAAAAAGGGTAACAGTGTCCTGTTGCTTGCCAAATAGTGAGCCCACCTTCATTTATACTGTTAAACCTCTTGCTGGTTACAGGTCTTACTTTGTCTTCTCTGTCTTAAACCTGATGTAAAATGACAACTGGTCAGACGCTTGTGGATGTGGTTAAAAAAAGAGGCTTTACTGTTTGAAACATGATCCAAGCTTGTTGTCAGAAAACAGGCATAGGTCAAATCCAAAACAATCCATAAAGGCAAAAAGACAAACATCACAGAAACAGGCAAACAAGATAAAAAAGGGCAGAGACAAAAATCAAAGTCCCAAATACACAAAAACACAGCCCAAATACACAAAAGGCAAAAGACAATAGAAAATGCCTGCAAGCTCATGGGAAAAAAATAAGTTCTAACCTAAAAGCCAGTGCTTATGTACTAACTACTCTAAATCATGTGACAAACAGAACAGGTATGACAGTATTAGTATTTGGGGAACATCAATTGGCTGTGGATGAGAGAGCAGCAGTCATGTGAGGTCCAAGGGAATTCTCTTATTGTCATCCATCGAACCCCCATTCAACCTAATGACATACCCAAGAAAGGCCACATACTGTCAATGAAATTCACTATTTCCACCCCTGGCAAACAGACTGCTTTCCAGAAGACGCCATAGGACACAATGGACATGACTGACATGAGATTCAAGGTTAGATGAGTAAATGAGGATATCGTCCATATAGGTGATCACAAATTTGCCTACCATACTGTGTAAAATGTCACTGATAAGGGCCTTAAAGGTAGACAGAGCATTAGAAAGGCTGAACAGCATTGCTAAATTTTCATGGTACCCCCTAGTGGTGATGAATGCTGTTTTTCATTTGTCACCTTCTCTGATTCTCACTAAACTGTAAACACCGTGGGGGTCTAATTTTGTGAAATATTGGGCTCTTCTGAGTTGTTCAAGAGCTACTGTATTGAGAAGAAGAGAATACAGTTATTTCTTGGTGATCTGATTAGGGCCATGATAATCTATACAAGGATGAAGGCCTCTGTCTTTCCTTTCAGTGAAAAATAAACTAGAAACCACAATAGAAGTTGATGGTTTTATGAAGCCCTGTTCCAATGCTTCTTGTATGTATGTGTCCATGGCTCTCTCCTCTTTCTGATTAATGGATAAACTCTAAATTTAGGTGGGGTGGAGCTCTCATTTGCACAGTCATACGGAGGGTGAGGAGGTAATTTAACTGCATTGCCCTTACTGAAGACTTCTAGAAAGTCTGTATATTCAGCTGGAAAGTCAGGGAGTGCCTATGAATTAGGGCTCTCTGTGGAAGAAGATCTAAATGAAATGGTAGGGAGAGTGATGCAATTCTGGTGACAAAAGTCTGACCATGACAGTAGTTCATGTTCTGCCTGAGAAATTTGCGTGTTATGTTTCACGGCAATCCGAGGATTACAGAAAATACTGAAGAACTAAGTATAAAAAAGGAAATAAGTACTTGATGAAGGGCATGAGTGCTAAGCTTAACCAGTTCAGTCTGTTGTGTTAATCTGCCTCTACTGGCTCCCCATCTAGCACGACGACTTAACATTTTCTTCTGGGGCTCCACTGGAACCTTAAGTTCCTCCACCAGCTTGAAGTTCCCTTCAGCTCCGAAATCAATTAGACCTGAAATGACAGAAGAACTCGAAAGGCAGTATACTTTCACTGGTAAAAGAAAGGTTTTTTTTTTTTTTTTAAAAACAACCAAAAAAATGGAACACTGGAGTGAAAATCCACAACACTTATCTAGGTTGCCATCAAACTTGTCAGGTTTACTCACAGAAAAATTATGAGTAACCTCAATACTAGTAGCATGTATAAAAGCTGTAACTGGGATGTCAGTCTCTTAATGTTAGTGAGTAGCTGAGCTAGTTGAGTTTGTTGTTCCGCTTGTTGCTAGAGATTGAGTAACCTGGACAGTATCTGCTGATGGTGTCGGAAGGGGATATTGATTAACAATGGCCTTCTGAATGGCCTCTAATAATCAAAATCAAGGGGAATGTTGATTGTGGATGACAGACCAGCAGTCAAGTGACACTGTCACCTACATATTCAGATATTCATATTTATCAAATGTAACAGCTCACTGTTGCCATTTTTTTTGTTTTATAACTATTTAACAAATTTAAGATATTTAAGATATTTATAATGTAATTCATAATTACAAATACACTCATTTGAAATAATTGATAAACTTTTTAAATTGGTGGTATTCTTGTAAAGTGATATCACATTAAATGTGCTGAGCAGGGGTCCTCCTACACCTCAGCTAGGAAAACACTGATGTAAACCAAAATCGTTTTACCAACAAGGCTGAGCCAAGCAAGCAGTAGTGCTTTGGTTTTATTTGTATGGAAAGGTACAGTCTCTTGGCACCAAGAAGGCTGCCAATTTTATTTATTTGCTGCCAAATGGTTATGTTGATGCAGTTTATATAGCATATAATGCATCTTTTGTCCTTTTGCAGTATTTGTGGGCTTCTTTTATCAAGCACAGTTAACCCGTTAAAATCCCAGGCTTATTACAGCCTAAGGCTTATCATTCAGTAACTACAGGGACTTCAGTGCAAACTGACTGAGCTATTCTTAGGTTATAGAAGTGTGTTATAAAACTGGGTTGGCTAGTTCGCTCTGGCCATTCAAGGGTTTAAATGTGAGTATGCTGTATACTCGTGTGTGACAGAACTGAATTTTGATCATTTGTGACACATATGGGCTAGTTCAGAGGTTGGCAACACGCAGCTCCGGAGCTACATGTGACTCTTCATGCCATGTTGTGGCTCCACAGCAGAATTTGATTTTTAGGTAAAAATAAAAATCCTTTTTGCAGCTCTGTTGATCATTCCAATACAGTTTTAACAATAAAAGTTCTGAAACTATGGAGCTGTATAGTGTATAATTCACCAACCTTTAAGCCTAATGTCAGCGACCAGAATGCAGGTCATCATAGCAACGCAGACTAGGTAGTGACCAATGAAAAGATTGAGAGAGATTTAAGATTAATATTAATAATGTGGAGATTACTTTTTGCATTCATAAAGAACTCTGTTGGTTTCCTGATACGTTTAATCTGCAGTGAGAAACTGTCAAACACTTAAGTCACAAAGTTGAAGTTTTCTCGCTCCACCTTAAGTGGTGCAGCAGTTACCTTCTGGCGCCTCAGGCACTATTTAAGGAGGAACAGCAAAACAAGAAGTTGGAACAAGAAGCGACTTCAGCCTCGTAAAAGCCGTTACATATGTTACATAATGCTCTCCGTTAATGATCATATTGTTATTATTTTGTTCAGATATTTGATTTTTCTCTTACTGATGATGAAATGGAACTCATTGAAGAACTGAATAAAAACATCCGCTTTGTGGAGCTCCTAATGTAAGTACCAGCTCTTTCAGGATCACTTTTTTTTCCTCCCTGTTGTCAGCTAGATTTAATTGATAATGAAATCCAGAACATGCATTCACAAACCATACACACACACACACACACACACACACACACACACACACACACACACACACACACACACACTCTCATGTAAAATGAATGGATTCTGCTGTCCCTCTCTAGCAGTTAGAATACAAATCAATTGCATTTGTAAAACAAGAATATTTAGTACATTTACTTGATATTGTACATTTAATCTGATATTGTCTGACACTTGAATAAAGAGTTTGTAATCATATTTTGCATTTAGTCAGTCATATGTTGCAGACATGCAGGTTGCCTATAATACTGAAATTCGTTTCCTCTCACTGACAGGTGGAGTGACCATCCCGAGTACCCATTCCATGATGATTATTAAGCCTTAAGATGACCGACTTATTTGATGTCTGCATAAAGGTTTATAATGTTCATACATACCCATTATAATGTAATTGGCCAATAGGGGGCATTATCTTACCATTCATGGTGTAATGTAAAATATTGTTGTAAAAAGTTGCCTCTTTAAACTAATGTAAAACCACTGGAGTAAAGAGCATAAAGGCATAAAGAGCCAGAGGACAGATAAAAAGTTCTGAAAATCTCATTCAGTTCCTTTACATTTTTAACTTCACATTTGACATTTACTCATTAACATTTGCTGTGTCTTTAATGTGTGAAGTTGACAAAGGTGTCATAAGTATTCAAATTCATTACTCAGGTAGAAGTATAGATACTAGGGTTTAAAAATACTTCTGTAGAAGTTGAAGCATCAACTCAAGCTTTTTACTCAAGTGTAAAAGTACTGCTTTCAAAACTACTTAAAGTATAAACAGGGGTGCAACTACATACTTTCTGAGGCAGATGCAAACATAACTTAAAGTGACTGAAAAAAATTAAAATCAAATATTTAAGCAGGCAAGCTAAAATAAGGAACTTTATAAACAGAATACAAATTAAATGGTAAGAGCAAAAAACAAGCAATGAGGATTTAATTAAGGAGAAATAAAATAATTCAGAATAAACTGATAAGTGGACAGGCTAAAATGTAACGCAATAAAATAGAGATTAATAATTAGAATAATAAAATAAGCACAAAGAAAGAGGGTTAAAACACCAAGTTTATATAAGAAAAGTAAATTATGGAAATAAAATAAACAGTAAAACAAGACAGAATAAATGGAAGAAAAATGAAATAAAAAAGGTAAAAGGCGAAAGGTATGGAATAAAATAAATAAAGGTAAAACAGAAAATTCAATAAATAAAAGGACAAAAATAAAAATGTAAAGGAAAACTCAACTAAAACAGTTACAGGCTGAATGTGTCTGAATGTGGCTAGAAACTAAGAGTTTAAGATGATTTAGTGCCACCAGCGAGCTGAGCTTTAGACCAGGCTGCCACGGTTAGGATATTTACTAGAATGTTGACTAGCTAGGTTAGCTAGCTAAACAGGCTACTATAAAGAGCTATGGCTTGACTAATGTCACTCGTTTTGAAGTTAAACCGAGAAAATAACCAGTTCAGGGTTAATCAGGTCGTAGCTGGAGAACCAAGTTTAGCTTTAACGTTAGCTTGCTGCCTCACTGCTATCATTCATCTGGCTGGCTGGGTAATATTAATATGGCTAGCCTTAGCTAGCACAGTAACATACATCTTAAACTGAAAAGGCGATCTCTTCTGATTGTGTGAATCTATTCACGGTGAAATACGGGATCTTTGGGGAAACCATGGAAGGTTTGACCTCTATTAGATTCCTTTATTTTTGATTAAGTGCATTTGGGAACGCAGCAGTGAGGCAGCTTTGCTAGAAACCAGTGGTCCAACGCTACTTTCGTACCCTACAGTCTCGTTTTGGTAGACAAGTAGGTGAATAAAGCGTATAAATTGACCAACCTGCTGTCTTTCAACCACTTTGAGAAGCTTTTCTTCATCCCTACAACATCTTTTTCTCTCTCCTTCTTCCGTTTTCTGTTTTGTGCCCCGGAGAGCTTTTTTTTCTGCCCCTCCATCCTGAACACCCTGCAGGTGCTTGCGCCACGACGGGAAAAAAAAAAAAAAAAAAAAAAAAGCCATTAAGGACAAAAGCTTAGGTCACACCACAGGGGTCTATAGTGCACTAGCCCACCTCCCCAAAAACCCCATTCTTCTAAAAGCCATAATGACTATGTTATATTAAAATGTTAATGTTGAAAAATGGGCACATATGCCCATTGAAAATGAATGTACCTTAGTACAATGCAAAAATTAAAGAACCATATACAGTATGTATACTACTGATCATTAACATGTGTTCATAGAGTGGAACATTATGACTAGTTGCCTATAAGTATTGCAATGATGCAGTCAAACTTCAAAGGCATGTTATCAATAACCTTTATTGGAATGTAAATGTACATCCAAGCTTAGTTGCAGGGCAACTGATAAAACTAAGACAAGAAAATTGGTGTACCCAGGGCAGGTTTAGTAAAAATTACACTTGTATGGTTGTCTATATACAGTAGAAGTTAGTGCTGTCAAAATGAACGATTATCTTAGTGATTAATAAAAAAAAAAAAAAAAAAAAGAAAATTATAAACCTCAATCCTGATTGATGCCTTCCTCATATGTATTATGCTCAATTCTATAGCTAATGGCAACAAGGTCCAACTTTCAACATCAGCATCTACATCAGTCAAGCACAGAATGTGCAACAAAAAGTTACCAATAGGCTTTGTTCAGCCGCAAAAGCAGCTGGTTAAAGTTCTTTGAGCCAGTGCGTGCTCTTTTTGGCCTGAAGATCAGCCCTGCAACAGTAAACAGTCTTTCACAGGCTGCTGAAGCAGGGAGTGCCATATTAAGCTTAAGTGATAGCTGGCACACAGCTGGGAAGGACTTCAGTACCTCTGTGTCTCTTGGGCACCCCAGGTACGCATCCAACTACTGGGTCGTTTCAAGAGTGCTGGTCTTCAAGGAGGAAAAGAAGTCCTCTTCCTCAGATGATTGGGAGCCCTCACTGATGTGATTCTCAGCCTGACAGTCCAAGTGGCTTCTGATATAGTCAAGGCCTGTGGAATAAAGAAAAACAGTACAACTTACATTATATGAACGTACTGTAATTATGTATTGGATAGTGGGGTGTGAGATTAAATGACATTTCAACCTCATTTCACTGTCTCCATAGAAATTATACGTATTAAGGGGAAGTTGAGAAGTGAGACACCAAGTTTGAGGATATTTTCGTCACTTGTCCAGCAGGTCTTAAATTTGGGAACTAAAATGGCTGCGGCTATCAGCTCTGGATCTGTAAGCATCTCTCCGAAGCGTTTTCAAGGCCTAAAAGAAGTGCAGCAATCAAAGGCTCACAGAACTTGGAGGCAACGTTAAGTTGCTGGAGCTTGGTCCTTAGTAGAGTTATGGTGGGGACCAACCGTCCCATCTGCACACTGGTTTCGCCTTGAAGAACATCAAGTGCCTTTGCAACTGGCTCATTGTCTTGCATTTCTTGCAGAATATGCCAAGTTCCACTGGAGTAAACCTGTAGAAAGAAGAAAAGACAAACATGGAACATTTAGCCTACATGATGTAGCATCTTCAACTGGAGGAACTCATAATTAAAGGAAAAATATGGTCATCTGAGACATTTAGAAATGTAGTTGTGTTTCTACAAATCACATCCATAGTAAATATGGGGACTGCATACGTGTTCTACAGCATTCAAAGTATAAAACTGTGACTTAATCTATTGTTAAGTCCCTTCATTAACTGAAAGGCAGAAAAAAAAAAAAAAAAAAAAAAAAAAAAAAACACAACAGCAACAGGCCATAAGAGTTGGAGTTTGCAGTGGTCTTCAATTACTTCAGATGCAGTTGTTGATCTTGAACTTTTGTTCCACAGGCTAGAGCATTTGGCAAATGTTGACCTTGACACATGCTTGTACAATGGGTTGACCTCTGCTTTCAAAGCATCAACTGTGGACACTAAATTGAGAAGGTGGCAGGCTTGGGTAGCTGGTATTCCAAGTAGTCATCTTCATCCAACAGGGCTCCGGCATCAACAAATGCAACACCCTCAACGCTTTCCTCTTCATCGTCATCATTTTGGCCACCTCATCCTCTTCTCCATCACTCTCTCCTACAGGTTCAGGATTGTTGTTCTCATCAGTCTGCCCATAAATTCTGAAGGCTTTCAGGAAGTTTGATCCATTGTCAGTTGTAGTGCAAACGATCTTCTCTCTGACATTGAATTCTGTGTGAATATCATTAAGGGCACCAGCAAGGGCAGAAAAGGTATGTGACCCTTTAAGTTGCTTGCATGCCAGGGCGGCACAAGATCTCTGCAAAGTCTGGGGGTTAAACCAGTGTGCAGTGACACCAATGAAACTGCGGCGGTGTGCCGTCCAGCAGTCTGTTGTTGTTATGAACTCAATTTCCCTAAGGGCAGCTTTCAGATTTCTTCTTATTTCAATAGAGGCCTTTGTGACTTTGTTTACAACAGTATTGCGTGTCATGACATTTGTATTTGGCCGAAGATGTTGCACAAGATCAATGAAGCCCTGTTGCTGGACAATGTGCGGCGGGTGCAAGCCTTGGACAACGAACTTGAGGACAACTTTATCCACACTTGCCTGGGACACTCAGTCTCCCACAGCTTGGTTTGTTAGCAGGGTGGGGCCAAAGAACCTTCAGTGGATGACTTCTTTTGAGGGATGCTGAAGTAAGTTGCGTGTACCTCTCTAGACAAGTGGGGTGTTTCTTCTGCGGAGAAAATTAATGCACAGACACAGATTGAGATTCGTATTTTTTTCTCAAACTACAAGCTCAGACTATCTAGGACTTCCTCTGTATTAAGTGTCATGCTTGAAGATCATGAATGAAGATCAGACTACCAAGTTAGGGAGCAGTTTCACTGGTCTATGCAATTATGTTGAGCAGACCATAATATTGCCACTAAAAGCTGTTTTAGGACCACAAGCAACTGCTGGCATGGCTGAAAAGTAGCATTATTGATTACATAGTCTAAATTTAATTCATTTTAAACTGCATTTGGCTGATAATGGGCCCAACTACCAACTACCTCTTTACAAGAAGCCATGGGGCCTACTATATAGCTTTGCACAATTAACTTACAAATATTGCAAATAGCAATAATATAAGCTCAGTTAACATTTGGCTTAAGTCGAATTTCAAATCTCACAAAGAGCCCAACAAACGAACTTGCAATGTTGAATTATAGCCTACTGCTAGCAAGCAACCATAGCATGTGTTGGCATGAATCTAGTTATAGCAAAAATAGCAAACTTACCATTAGTACGTCACTAGGTTACTACAATATTTTGTCAATTAGCTCGTGGTGCTTGGGTGCGCAGAGCTTGCAGCGCATTCGAAAGGACTTGTTTTTGCATCCAACCACTTCGGAAAATTCATCCAGGCACGGCCAGGGATGTACAAGGGTTGGTTGGTCTTCCTGGCTACCAATCTCCTCGCTGGTGCTTAGTTGGGACACTCCGCTCGAATTCTCTTGAGTCTCTGCCACGGACATCTTTATACTAAGCCACATACGTCTGCTACGTCCTCGCTGGAGTGTGACGTGACGTGTGCAGGTGCGATGGATCA